>NW_010181746.1:0-18207 GCF_000695765.1 Mesitornis unicolor
GGGAAGGCAGGGAGCGAGGGGCGCCCCCCGCGCTGCCCGATATTCTCCTTTTCCCCTTTCAAAAGGTTCTCCCGAGGCCGCCGCCGCGTGGGAGGGTGTAATTCCCGTGTGACATTCCCTCACGGATCCAGTTCCCAGTCCCTGTAAACCCTAGAGGGTTTACTCTGCCCTTTCTACCTATACAGAAACGGTAGCTTTTTAATCTATTGGCGCTGTAAGCCTCCCGTATTGTTTAAAGCCCCTTGTCTGCTCCTTTTGGGCAGCCCTGTTCCTCGAGGCTGTTAAAGGTGTGTGACAATAAGATAAGGTCGCCTTCCCGTGCTCAGCCTGATCCAGCCCATGGGCCTCCTCCCTGGGGCTGCACAAAGCGGTCTGGACCCGGCCAGGAATCCTCTGCACGGTCTTCACCGAGCCCTGGCCAGCCAAGCTCAGGTGCTGGATAAATTCCACCTTTTACTGGAAAATATAGAGAAGAAAAGTATTCCCCCTGTCATCCCATTAAGAACCGGACTGTACATGC
Organism: Mesitornis unicolor; assembly: GCF_000695765.1. Taxonomy (NCBI): domain Eukaryota; kingdom Metazoa; phylum Chordata; class Aves; order Mesitornithiformes; family Mesitornithidae; genus Mesitornis; species Mesitornis unicolor. The sequence continues at coordinate 521 of NW_010181746.1, forward strand.
TTTGACAGTAACTCCTGGCCTTTATGCAGGCTGAAGGCAGACAATGTCATGTCTTTGAGGACTGTGGTAGCTTCCCGCTTCCTTTAGATTGCAGCTCAAGGAACTGGTGCAGGCTGGTGTGGCTGTTGGTGTAGTTTGGGCTCTGTCTGATGTAGTTTCGGCTCTGCCTGAAGCCCCTTCCCTTGTGCTGTGCTTATGTGTTTGGGATCTGCTGGGATATCTGGAGCCTGTCCAGAAAGGTCACAACCTGCTGTTCTGAGAGGAAGGCATGACTCTGGATTTTTTTTTCTTTTTTCCACATTAGCCCAGCAGCTTATGTATCTTTTGAGGCTTCCAGCCTTCTGCCTGGGAAAGGTGACTCTTTATTGGGATTAGTATGTGTGTTTACTAGTGTCACTATCTGTTGTAGTTGCTTAGTTTATGTTGCATATGCATGCAATGCTCCCTGTGAGGTGCTATAACCTGTAACGTACGTCCAAGATCTTCCACTCCTTACCTGGTGTGGGCTGCATTAGCGTGAATTCTTACCAGAGTAGCTCAGACGAGGCAGAGTTGTCCTGTTCTGAACTGATTTGCAGTTTCAAGGAGAGAGGGGTCCTCAGCACACAGAGCCAGAGGAACAGGGGCTCAAAATCCACTCCACACCTGACTGTAGTAATTAACTGAGTTGAATTTGATAGAGCATATCCGTAAGCTCTGCTTTCATGACAATGTGGTGGCAGTAAGGCCTTACTCAGGATGCATAATGTAATGATTTCTGGTAAAGACCTGGCTTACACCAGGCTCTCCTGAAGTGAGTGTGTGGCTTGCAGCTAATTGTAGATATGCTGGGCAATTAGTTTGCTCACCAGTGCTCTCTGTTCTCAGTGATTGTGTTAAATTAGGAAAAAAAAAAGAGTTGGATGAGTAGAGTGAGAGGTTAAGTAATTTGTTTCAGTCAGTAGCTGGTGCTGCCATGAGTACAGGTGATGGTGGGATACTATTGTGACCCTTCTGTAGTGCAGATTTTCTTCAGACTGTGTCAGAAGTGCGATCTTTTGTAAAATGTTGGGTTTCTCAAAACTGTCACTTCACTGCATGTGCTGTTCCCCTCCGCTCTCGCTGTGGCTGCTCACCCAGAGCCACCAATGGCGAGAGCGTGAACAGCCTCAGACTGGAACGCTGGGAATGCCAAAAGGTACTTTTTTTTTTTTTTTCCTTCTCATGTACTGCGGAAGCAAACTCTGCTAGGTCATGTCCTGAGTAGGAGAGAGAAGGCAGTGTTTAATGTCAAATAGTTGTCACTAGCCTGGAAATGCAGAAATCCTGTGTACCTCCCTTTTAAAATCTTTAAGGAGAGGAGGTAAGATTTTTGTTGGGGTTGTCTGGTTTTTGTTTTAAAGCATGCCTTGCAGTCCCCCTGAAAAACTAGTCTCTGAACTGGAAAGAGACTGAATTATGCCCTTCAGTGTTGCTATTTCTTACTGTCATATTAACACTCAGCTTGTGGGAACTCTTTGCTGCTGGTCTCCAGAAAATAATCCTCATTAAAATAAGTCAGTGCTCTGTGGTTAGGTCACAGTCCACAGAGGTTCATGCTGCGTTTGGCACTTACCCTTCCTCTCTGTCTTCTTGTGACCCGTTCCTTTCTCTGCCGCTGTCAGGTTTGCTGCTGTGGAAATGGGGGAGTACGGAGTCGAGCCAGGCCAGCGTGTGGCCATCATCTGGGACAGCTCCTCACCAGTTGAAGCACTGAAGGATTTGGTGGATAAAATTCAGGCGCTGGTGGGAGCTGATAATCGCATCTCTGTGGAAAATGTTAACCAGCTGTCTCAGTGTAAGAATTAACTGAATTTTGCACTATTTTATTTAAAGTGAGAGAGTGCTTCTGTTGTGTGAGCTGACATCTTCCCTGGTTTGTAAGTCAGCATTCAGAACAACGATAGCACCTACTGCTAACTCTTATCACTGGCAGTAAAGAAAGCCCTGGTTGTGCTTCCTACGTTTGATGTCTTTAATGGGTTATTGCTGTTCTGTGCAAGCATGAGAGGTGAGGAGGGAGGTGGAACTGATGTATTAAGCAAAGCTCTGTGTGTATATGTGTAGAATTGTATCATATTCCTCTTTCTTTCTTTTCAGCGGCTCACAAGGAGTCCACTTTTGATGTAATTCTCTCTGGTGTGGTACCAGGCAGTACAGCACAGCACAGTGCAGAGGTACTGGCAGAAATAGCTCGGATACTTAAACCAGGGGGCCGTGTCCTTCTGAAAGAACCAGTGGTTACAGAATCAGGTGAGAGAATCCACATCATCCTTGCTTTCATGGCGATGTAGCAATTCTGGTGAGAATTAAGGTCAAATGGAAAGGACAGGAACCCCAACTGACATTCAGAGATTTTCATTATCCTGACATAGTAACTTGAAGAGCAAGGTTTTTATCCAGTGCTTTAGCTGGTAGATGTCAGAGATGTTTGCAGTCAATCTCCTATCAAAACCTAAACTATGTTGAAAAGCTCAGTGGATACTGGTCTTCTCCTGGGGTGTGTAATGTTAAACAGTTTCAGGTGTTATGTTTCTGAGTTGCTTCTGAAGTGATTTTAGAAATAGATGACAAATGGCAAGAGAAGGTGTCCCAGACACCAGCTGAGAAATAGTTGTCCAGAAAAGTTAGAAGTGTTGGACTAGGTTTTAAGGGTCAAAACAGAGCACCTGCTGTGGGACAGCTGGAAGAGCACACAAAGAGATTAATGCAAGATTACTTCTCTGTCTTATACTTGTCCTGCATTCAAACCTTGCTGGCATAGGGAGCTGGTTCAGGATGGAAGTGGAAAATAATCTTCCACCTGACAAGAACAGAAGCATCCACAGTCCCAATGTTTATGTCAGCACAACCTAACGGTGCTGAAAATGGTGGTGTAGGTGGCAGCAGAAATGCTGCCTTCAAGTTGGGAGGATGGGCTAATGCCTTGAAGCTGACAGTGGCTCTTAGTTTATTGAACAAGCTGCTTATGCTCTTTCTGGTTTGTTCCTGCTGTCAACTGAAAAGGGCTCAATTTTAAAGCAGAAGTTTGGCTTGAGTGCTTCCTTCTAAAGCTCTTTCTCTTCCAGTTTTTTTTTAGTGACCTCTATTCTTGTCCTTCCCTTCTCCTACCATTTGCTTTTGTGTCTTCCAGAAAACAACAGCAAAATCAAGACAGCAGCCAAACTCCCCACAGCTCTGACTCTCTCTGGGTTGGTGGAAGTGAAGGAGGTACGTGTGTACTAAACACTTCCAGAAACTTCTTCGTGCAGTTACCTTGATACATAGATTGCAATTTCTGGGGAATTGCTGGGTGACAAGGTATTTAGCTACCTTGGCTTACTGTAAATGTGTGTGGACACTGCCTGCCACAAACTGAAAATACCAGTTGTCTGTGTTCACTGGAATGCTGGATTGGGTGCTAAAATTAGGTATTTCTACATGAGGTTAACCTAAAATTTTATATTGCAGCTGCAAAAGGAAGCATTGACCCCAGAGGAGGTCCAGTCCGTCCGAAAGCATTTGGGTTACCATGGCAATGACCTTCTCATTGTTCAGATAGAAGGCAGGAAGCCCAATTTCGAAGTGGGATCCTCAAGTCAGCTCCAGTTTTCCTTTGCCAAGAAACCCGGTCCTTCAGGTAAGGAGTGGTGGATGCTGAATGTCTGGATTGTCTGCCTCTCAGGTGACAAGCATCCCCTGGAATAGGGAGACAGCTCCTGGGTAGGGTATGCTACGGTAAAAACCTGTGAAATGGGGCTTTCCAAAATTGTTTGAATTCTCTTTGTTGGGAGTAAATGGGATGAAGGCTGGAGTAACTACTGTTTCTTCCTTTGTTTCGGCTCCAGGAAACCCCTCCGTGGACCCAGCCGCTGCCAAGCTGTGGACACTCTCTGCCAATGATATGAATGATGAAGAGATGGTATCTGGTTTTATTTGCGCGGCTTTGCTATTCCTTCTCTCTCCTCTTCTTTCCTATTCTAAGTAGTTTCAGTCATGCTTCTTGGGAAGCTTCACAACTTATGAGGTAGAAAAGCATACCTAGGGCAAAATATCTCCTCTACTATGTGAGGTCTTCGGAGCCCAGAGGTATGGTGAGGGCGAAGAGGAGACATGGATAAGAGGGCACAGCTGCAATGCTGTAGTGCTTCAATGCTAGCAGTACAGATAGCACCATTGCCTTGAACAGAACTCAGCAGTGTCCTCCCTGCTGACAGATCTGTTCCTGCATGTTGTCTTCCATGTTATGTTTTCAGGATCTTCTGGACTCTGATGAACTCTTGGATTCTGAGGATTTGAAAAAGCCAGATCCATCGTCCCTCCGAGCTCCGTCCTGCAAAGAAACAGGCAAAAAGAAAGCCTGCAAGAACTGGTCAGTGATTAGTGTACTGGTGAACTTTTAACTGTAACCTTAAGCCCTTAGAGTTGGATGGATTTTTAAAAGTTTGTAGACCCTTTGCTGTTCTTCAGAGCATAATTGTCTTGGTTATGTCCTGTCCTGATTATTTGAATGTAAATCCAAATACAGTGAGAATTGACCAGCCATACCAGAACTGCTACAGACTACCACGCTGGTAGGGTCAACAGTCTTCATGAAGATGGAGACACAGTTTGTGCAGCCTTGGCTAAAACCCTGGCTTCTCACATTTCAAGGAGAAATAGCACACATAGCAAGCACTGTAAAGTCATGTCCCTCTCAGTTTAGACTTGAGGAGTGTGTTTCAACACTCGTTACACAAACCATGGTGGTGAAGAGCACAGTGAAGAGCTTGAGAGTCCCAGAATCAGCTCTGTCGTGTGACAGAGTGAGGGCTGTTGCACGTGAGTAGGGCTGGAACCAGTGTTCAGTCCTTTAAGCAGAAAGGTGCCAGTGACTTCTTTCTTTTTCTACAGCACATGTGGCCTGGCTGAAGAGCTGGAACAAGAGAAGAAGAACTCACAGCCCAAATCTGCCTGTGGAAACGTAAATAGTTCATTTTTGGTTTTATACTGTGGTTCTCAGTATGTGATTTGTGTCTGATAACTGTGTGCTCTAGTGACTGCTCCCTAAGCTGGTTTTCTGCTTCCAAACACTGCTTGTGGAGCTTCTGCAGAGCTTCAGCCTGCTGCCTTGTGCCCATATTCTCTGTTCCAGTGCAAGTGCTGCCCTTGCATGAGTCAGAGTGAGCAGCAAACCTTTCCCACCCCGCTCACGTGCTAACCAGTGACCTGCTGAGGGAAGACCACTTTGTGGGAGCCCAGGAGAGAGCTGGTGGTGGGTATGGGCAGCCCAAGCCCAGCTTGCAGCCATGCCCAGATGCACCAGCCAGGCTGGAAACTTGCTTCATCTGCATGAGCACAGTGCCCTGCACAGCTCTGCTAACTGTGCTAACCAGACCTATGTTGAGAAGAGGTAGAAGGGAAGCGGTTTCTGTGCTGATACGTGCTGAGGAGCACGTAATGTCTTAAACTGGAAAAAATATATCACAGGGGGAGAGAACTGAAATTTGCCCCCGATTGCAGAAGGCACTTTCCTTTCTCTTGGCAGTGCTACCTGGGGGATGCATTCCGCTGTGCCAGCTGCCCTTACCTGGGGATGCCTGCCTTCAAGCCTGGGGAGAAGATTCTCCTGAAAGAGAACCAGCTGCACGATGCCTAACAAAGATGTCTCTGGATGTCCTGCAAAGGACTCCTCTGCTTTTCCGTCGGTCTGAGGTTCTTCCTTCTCATCCTCTCAAACTCATGTTCTCCAGCCAATATTCCCTGTGGGGATGGACACTGTGGGCACTGACACTGCTGTGAGCTCATCACTTGTAATCAATCTTGGGCTACCTGGTTATCTCTGTGGTGACAAGCGGTCTCTTATGTACTAGACTTCATGTTACACCTTGGTTTAGCTGGCTTGACTCGATACTGGGACGCTGGCCGTCATAGCGTGTCCCACCAGCAGAGGGAAGTAGAATCAAGCGTCTGACCTCACGTGCTTGTGGCAGGACAGGTATTTCCCGATGCCCATGTCCAACAGCTCTAATTTGCCTCGATTTTCCCCTCTGAATCAGCAGCTCTGGCTCAGCTTTCAAGGTGACACTGGGCTTCTGCTCCCTTTGAAATTTGAATCTGCAGTTCCTCACCACATGAGAGCGGCTCAGCAGCTCCTGGAGCAATGAGTACACTTAGAAGTGTGTACTTTTAGCAGTAAGAGTACTCTTACTCTTGGTAAAGCCTGACAGGCATGATGAATTTCTGAGTGTTTTGGGACCCTGCTGGTCATATCCCCTGTCCCTACCTATTTCCATCAAAATGACAAAGATTCAGTCCCACTGAGAAAACTCCTGCCTTGGAGCAGATTAAACAAGATTTGTCTTGTCTTCCCACACCTTTTCTGTCTGAGGTGAACTGATAACACAAGGGCAGTCTGAGACTGTGTCCTCTTTTGGTGGTTACCAAGTGAGTTACCTGCAGTGTCCAATAAGCAAGAACATAGCAATAACTTAATGTCTGTCGTCACCATCTGCTCCTGCTCTGTGAGATACTGACTGCTCTTTATTTATTTGCGTAATTACTCCTAGTGAAGCATCCATGCAGGTGTGAGATGAGGGAGCTGTTCATGTTCACCCAGGGAGGGAAGGGAGGAAAACCCAGCGCCAGGGTCTTGGTGGGGATTTGGGTTTTTTTGAGCTGCTCTGCAGGATGTGGCTGCTGGGTGTTGTGCTACCTGAGTTCCACACTAAACTCGGGGAAGAAGCTGGGTTGAAAGGCTGTTCTGTTTTTGAAATAAAAGTGACCAATAGAAAAGCATTTATTTTGAGTTTGGTATTAGTGGTGTTCTCAGCATGTCTCTCCTTTTACTCAGTGATTTCGGGAACCATTTAAATCTTGGGTTGCATCTTGAAGTTCTTCGTAAGTTGTTCCATTGAAAACATGGCTCAAATGTGTTATGCCCACCAGAAAAAAACAGAATCAAGCTGCCTCGATTAACTTTATTTGGTCTAGATTTCAGAATGAGGCTTTCTCCTGGTTGAGTGAAGAGAAAGTGGCTTGGATGGAGGGGAAGGAGGGAGTTCTGAGGTGTGTGGATCAAGGGGCAGGCACTGCAGTGTGAGCTGTGCAGTACTCGGTACTTACCTGGGAACCAGAGGGGGACATGAGGGACTGGTGGTGATGGAGACCTCCAAGAGCTTGAATGTAGAGGGTTGACTGCCCTCCAGCAAGAGCACGGCTTTCCCAGACCCCTTCCTCACCCCCCTCACGAGTTCCTGCTGTCATCAGCAAGAACAACTCACAGGGAGACACAATCTTGTGATAAACTTGTCCAACAAACCTGTGAGCGTTCCCACCTTGTGATCTAAAGAAATGGGTAAAAGCCTCAACCCACCTACAGCGTTTTAGGATTTTATTGCCTTTTTTAGCCTGGCTGGTAGGGGAAGATCAGATCATTGCATGTCTCCATGTCAAAGGTTCCTGATAAAGGTAGCCCTTAACCTGAACTCTGATTTCCTTTCAGGAATAAATAAGATAAGAGAAGGAGGAGGCAGCAGCAGAAGCTTTTGTTTCACAGTGATTCACTCAGCTGGAATTTAAACAAGCTGGAAGCACTTTCAGATACTGCTGAGTTCAGTTGATGATGGTTAAGGCTGTATAATCTTCTCTCTAAACAGTGTTACCCCTCCTGCCTGACCTCCCCTTCTCCTTCTACCCCATGTTCCCATGTCTGCCATCCATCCTCCCCCTGGGAGGGTGGCACTTGTCCCTAGGGGCCGAGCAAGCTGAGACTGTGCCGAGATAGAACAGAACAGAGTATTTCATTTGGAAGGGACCTCAAAGGATCATCTGGCCCAACTGTTGTCCCCAAACTCGGGGGATCATTTACAGTGTGCAAACCGATTACACAGAGTCGAGGTGTTTGCTGTTTATTAACAGTTCTGCACAGAAGGGGGTACCTGCAGAAAGTGCAAAGCTAGCACACACAGCATTGAAACAGTCATTCATTTATACATTGTACATTAGCACAATTAACATATTCATTGTTTAATCGACTTTTACTGGCACTTGAGCTGATTGGTGCACTGTGTCCTCGTCTCCATTTAAAGGTGCAGTGTCTTAATTTTACTGGGTAAGCTCAATGCGTGAAGGCCTTCAAGCAGGGGAGGGTATCCTAAATCCTGGAGGTGTGCTTTTCCTATTGTAATTAAGTTCACCTAAAGGGCACATTTTTAGCTGCTTCATGCAGTACAGCCAAATCTCTTGGGCATTTGGCTCACTGAAGTTTCTGGTTCCTGGTTTCTAGGACTGTTTGTTCCTCTTATCCCATTGTCTTGTTGAGAATCATTCATCTAGGTGATTTATATCAGTGACTTATTTCTGCTTCTCAAGAGATTTCGATACCACAGCTACCTGACCACTGCAGGGCTGACCAACAGTTCATGTGTGGTATAAAGGGTTCACTTGATCCCTCATTTCCAGCTGTTGAGCCACCTCTGGATGGGACAATTGTACAGAGGTCTCAAGGGATGCTTTAAACATGCCCTACAGCAGTGCTAAGTCACTGTAACTCCAGCCATTTGCAGAGAAGCTCCTCTGATTTTTCTCCAAGTATCTGACGTGCTCCTCTGAAATTGCTGCAGGCAGTGAAGCTGCTCTCTCTCCAAGTGACCCGGGCTGGACACACAGCGCCAGGTAGGGCCTGTGGGGAGTGCAGGGCTGACCTGTGCACTCACATCTCCAACAAGGCTGCTGAGAACAGAAAGGACCAAAAATCACACTGCTCTGTGGCACAGAGTGAGCTGTGGAGCCTCCTGCATGCTGGACCGGGGCCTCTGAGCACCTGGGGCCTTACTGAATCCAGCCATTGCCGGCCCCATTGTTCCAGTTGTAGACTTGCTCCTCCATCTCCTACCATCCACTTTTTCTTGTGAGATCTTCTAATCTTCGTGTGATGGTTTTGAAGCATTGTTCAGGTGGTCTTATTTTTTGAGGGAGACTGCATCATCCATCGCCCTCTGAAACCATCCCCTCTGTGCCACTGCCTTGTGGAGTGTTTTCTGGCACTGCAGCCAAAGAGGGCATGCGAGGGCTGGGCACTGCAAGAATGGAAAGCCTTCTCCAGAGGTTGAGTGTATCCTCTGTGCTCTCCCCAGGTACTTGCTGCTACAATTCTGCCCTAAAATAAAGAAGCAGCAATTTTACTTCTGTTTCCTGGCCTGACTCAAGCTTCCTCCGTGCGGTGAGAAGAGCTCGCAGGGCAGCAACGATACCATTCACGCTCCTGGCACAGAAACCCATCACAGGCATCTTCCCCACCTGCCTTGAGCACACGTGGGGACAATGAGGACCTCTGTCTGTTTGGAGGTGGCATGTGAATGTTTGGAGTAAGGAGGGGATTGCATTTATTACTGCTTTATCTTCATACACTTGCTTAACTGCTTGCGATAGCATCTTTCTGAGAACTGAAATTCAGCTCTGGCCATAGCTGCTTCATCTTTTTAAAAATAGCTGAAAGACAAAGACACTGCCTCCACCCTTCCTGCCTTGCAGGTTCCTTTAGCAGCCCAGCCTGCGTTTCTTCAGCTCTTGCTCACTCCTGAGATGCTCCAAGGCTATTTAACGGCTGCTTTCCTGGTTTCTCGTTAAAAATGTTATCCCAGATCTGATCCCCACTAACCCTGGGCATAAGGCAGGATGCAGCACCACAAATGTCCCAGCTTTCTCACTGGTTAATGAACCTTTCTTGGTGAAGCAAGGAGCCAAATTTTCCTTTTCCTTCTTCTACTTTTTAAGGCAGTTAAGCAAATGCAGAGCCTTTTGCAGCCCTTGTTAGTCTTAATTCACTTTGTACTTTAGCTTTCCCATTTTGCCTCTGCAATTTAGGGATCATGTCATTCTGCTCACATTCTTCATGTTTTTCCTTTCCTGTTGGCCGTCTTTTTTGACCATTGGGATTCTGGAGAACTTATTTACAGCTGTATTTGCTTCCTCTGAAGCTTCCCCTCTTGCCTCTGCAAAGGATAACTGGCTGCCAAGGCTTTTAATACAAATCTCGGGTGTCCTGCTCAGCTCTTCTTGGAGTCATGAGCAGTCCCTCTTAGTTGAAATCAGCTTTTTAAATGCCTTTTCTCCTTAAAATAACATCATTTGTCATTTCATGCCATAGGAACATGAGAAGGGCTGTGCAGGGCAGGCCCAGGGGTCACCCATCCTGGCTATATAGAATAGTTTAGGTTGGAAAAAACACTTCATATCATCAAGTCCAACCGTTAACCTAACACTGCCAACTCCACCACTAAACCATGTCCCTAAGTGCCACGTCCACGCATCTTTTACATCCCTCCACCACTGTCCTGGGCAGCCTGTTCCAATGCCTGATAACCCTTTCAGTGATTAAAGTTTTACTAATATCTAATCTAAACCACCCACAACTTGAGGCTATTTCCTCTCATCCTATTGCTTGTTACTTGGGAGAAGAGACCGACCCCCATCTTGCTACACCCTCCTTTCGGGCAGTTGTAGAGGGCAATGAGGTCTCCCCTCAGACTCCTCTGTTCCAGACTAAACAACTCCAGTTCCCTCAGCCACTCCTCAGATTTGGGCTGCATTTTGTGCCTGCCCGTTTAACTTACAGCTTCCCTTTCCAAGCTGGGGTATCCCTAGGGATCCTCTTCCTCCTCCTCCATGGTTGCAGGTGCCCAGGAGGAGGCTGGTGAGGATGTTCTGCAGTTTGGTGGAGCCTGGTTCTGCTCTGCATCCTTGGCAGCATCCCCCAGCAACCTTGATGCCTCTATGAGTTTCCCCAGCTCAACACTTTGACCCTCACATTCCACCTCCTTTTCCACTGGTTGCTCTCCCCAAATATTGGGATTTTTTCCCCAGTATCTCCCTTTCTGTAGCCCTTACTTGTGTTTTTCTGGCCCATGTGTGACCTGAGCTCCACCACCACTGGTGTGGGGATGTCACCCATAGGTAGCTGCTCTGAGACTGGACTGAGTGACTATTGGTGTCACCAAGACTATATTGAGCCTTGGTGACTATTCCTGCAGGATTTCAGCTGGGTCTCCATCAGCAGTACAGAACTGGAAACACTGAGGGAGAAAATGTCACCTTTTATTTTCTTTTGTCTTTTAATTTTTTTTTGCATGAGGACACCCATCCACTCCCAGTATGAAGCAGATCCACATAGATCACCGCAGCAGCACCCACATAGCACCTCTGTGAAGCAAACGATGCCTTTCTGTCCTTGCTCCTTGTGCTTTCAGTGAATGAACCAGAGCAAGGTCAACCCACATCACAGCAGGTGCCTGCTCCAGAGAAAATCCAGACAATTGCTCCAGGACTTTTCCAGTGCCAAGAGGAGCTTCTCATGGCCACCTCACCCAGCATAACTAGCACCAAAGGGACACCAAGTGCTTCCTGGACTATGGTGGCCACACGGTGCACGGTGACATCACTGAAATACAGAGGAAGTTTCTAGAAAAGCCCGTTGGTGACTGGACACTGTAAAAGGAGTTGATGAGGCTTGGCAGTGGGGGCAAGAGGAAAACCTGCCAGAAGAGCCTTGTCCTCACTGCGAGAGATGGCTTCTTCCAGGGGAACATAAAGCAGTCATTTGGGGGTAAACAGGTGGCTTTAGTCACCAAGATTGCACTTCTATATGAGCTAACACCTAGTTTTTGGGGATGATGACCCTGACAGGCGTTTAAGAAGCTATTCATCTTTCCCTTCTCCCTCATTTGCCCTCTCACTTGGGGCAGACATCCGCCCCTGTGTCAGCAGCATCAGCGGCCTCACCACTCTGCTTTTCTTGTGGTGGTTTGACCTCGGTGTAAATGACATCAGAGGAGGTGGGTTTTGTCCCCTTCTTTTCAAACTTCAGGTTGACGTAGGTCAGGTCCTCAGTCCCTGCCACTGGGGCTGCCTGCAGGGGAGAGAGCAATGAGTAGAGCCCTGCCTTTCCCCTCTGCATCTCCCCTGCTAATATTTTTCCGCTGGGACACCTATTTGCACTGCCCAAGCATTACCCATGTTGCTCAGAGATGCCACCTCTTCAGAAGCTCATAAGCCTCTATTTAATAAGAATTAATAAGTGTTTAGGACCACGTTTTCAGAAAGCAAAGCTGACTTTACTCTGAAATCCTTTAAAAGGGGATTCAACAGATAGTGTTTGTTTTTTTTACAGGGAGAAGGAAACGATACATGTGAAGCCCTCCCTGGCTTACCGTGCTGAGCTGATTCTCCTCTGCCACTTGCCTCCTTGTGAGCTGTCCTGAAAAGGGAAACGTAGTTTAAATAGTAGTTAAAATAATTATAATAATCTGCCACAGGATACAGAGGCTCAGCATGGGCTCATCCTTACCTCTTCTGTTCCTTCTGCACTGCCACAGCAGAATGCCAATTATTGGCATGTAAAGAATTGTCCCAACCGCAAAGCCAAAGACAATACACAGAGGGAAGTCCAGTTCTGTACACAAAATCATCACAGAAGGACTCATGAGTTACCATTGCATCATGCAGGGATGCACGCTGCTATTGCCTCTTTCAACGGAGACATTATTTTCCAGACCCCAAACCACTCGCAGCCCTTGCAACCCAGGGGTGCTGGCAAAATCCTGTGGGCAATGGTCTCCCAAAGCTCATCCGAAGTCAGCCAAGGGAACATCAGAGCCCCCTCCCAGTATCATAGCCTCTGATCCACTGCTGCCTACCCCAGTTTGCCAGTGCCTCCCACCCCCACCATGAGAAAACATCAGGATATGTTTTCCCCCTTGCTGCTCCTCTTTCTCCCTGAGGACCCCTCCTGCCCTCATACTTACAGCCATGGGGCTATGAGGACTTACCCATCCAGGTCTTCTTCTCAGTGCCACTGGTCTGAAATGCCCCGGAGCCACAGGCTGGAAGACAGAAGCATGAGTGAGAGACTGCCCAGAGGCAGAGGACACCTGGACCTGGACCTCCCATTCCCAGCTGTCCTGCTCCTGCCACCACAACTCAGCTGTCTCAGCATTCAGCTGAGGTGCCACAGCTAGAGGATGCTCTGTTTCAAGAACCCGATAGCCAAGCAGCTCCGTGGTGGGATGCATCTGCCAAAAGGGTCACACTAGGTAGGCTTCTGTGCCCGCTCATCACCCCCATGAAAACATCACCCCCAGTGCCACTTACTGAGAACCGTCCCTTGCGTGCTGTTTCCATTGTCTGTCTGGTTTGTTATTGTGATGATCACCCCACACTCACACTTTCTCGTTTTGTCTGCATGCACACTGGTGTTGGTGAGATTGGTACGGTTTTCACCCAGAGCCATGGTATTGGTTTGACTCTCCATTTCCAGACCTGCAGGTTTGCACCACTTCACAGGTACTGTGAGGTTCTCCAGCCAAATCTTGAACTTGCACTCCATGGTGATGTCTAACTTTTCTGGCTTGCTGGCTGCCCCTGGAGGAAACACATATAAGTGGCAAGGGAAATATAAGTCATATATATGACCTTTCAGGGGTCATAACCCACTGGCACATGTTGCACATTGATTAGAGCCACTCAATGCTGTGCAGCACACAAGCGTTTCTCTGTCTCAGAAAGGACTGAAAACTGGGGAGGATCAGGGTGAAGACTCCTCCTGCAATGTAGGCAGAAGGGTTTTCTGTCACCCAAGCAGGACGTGCCACCGAGGCCACAGGCTCAGGCTCCAGTATTTCATGGAGCATGAGCTGGGACTGGGCAGCCAGCTGTGGGGAAATGGTCAGCTCTAGAGAAGAGAAGGAAATGTAGCAGACTCCTCACAGCCTCTCTGGCTTCGTTGCATTCCCTGATGCTCACTCTGGAGTACCTCTGAGCCGAAGTCACTTCACAGCTTTTCAGCAGAGTCCTCCCTCTCCGCTCTCCCTTCCTTGGTCCTTTCTCTCTGCTCCCGCAAATGCTGGTGAGCTTGTGTCTCTTACCATGCCTGTTCCATCTGCAGCGTCTGTTCATGGTCGTGTTCCTCATGTTCTCTACCCTGCATGCACAGGTACCTGTGTTTGCTTTGTCCACACTGGTGCAGACAAGCTGGGCAGAACAATTTTGCGTCGCCACACCACCATTGTTCTGCTTTTCTCCATTGTTTTGGGTGGTATTAAAATGCTTCACCTCCCCGGTGGTGCTGCTTGAGCCTGCTTGGAGCAGACACTGCAGGATGAGATCTAACTCCACCAACACATTGCTCGTGGCTGAATTCTGGTGAGTGAGTCCTACCAAAATAAAGTAAACCATGGAGGTTGGGTTTGTGTTAAAGAATATCCACGTGAAGCTGATCCCCTTCACAGTTATCTGGCTTGTAAGCATCTGTTTCCTTCCCCTCCAACTGTTTTCTCTCCCTGCTGCTGAAGGCAATGCTGGTTCAAAGCCCCAGAGCCTGAAATTAGGTACCCATGGGCAGAGCCCGCAGCCTGGGCACAGTCAATTGCAGGGGGTGACCCCTCTGCAGGGCACACGGCAAGGTGTTGGTGTAGAAGGAGCAATTAAATGCTGCAAGAGGAGAGGAAAAAGTGGCAGCAAGCACATCCCAAACCTACTACAGGCGTATGCAAAGATCGAAGAGTTTGGAGCAGAGCAGGTACCAGGAGACTCACCGGCGGGCAACCAGGCGAGGAGCAGCAGGGGCAGGAAGCTGCTGGCCAGCTGGACCTCCATGCTGCCTTCCCAATGGCCTCACAGTGACAATGCTGCGTGTCTGGCGGGATCAGCCGGGACGTGTCCGTCTCTCCGTGCAGTGCCACTGCTCAGCCGAGACAAGATGCAGCCCTGCCAGGACCTCACTTCCTTGCCGCTCAGCCAGGCAGTTCCCTCTGTGCTCACAGGCTTCCCCTCTCTTCCCCTTCTCTTGCTGCAGCCTGATTTTTATCTCTTCTCTTCGCTCTTTGAGTTCTCCTGTGGTTTTATCCTGAGCACATGCTCTCTACCCCTGAGGTGGACCATGCTGCTGATGGCCATTTCCCAGTATTTTAGGCCACAGCCCAGTAGCTCCCAGTCCCCAGCATAAGTGGGCACAGGGGAAAGGGCTTCCCCAGTTTCCTACAGGGCTGTGTCCCTGTGCCATCCAAGTCCTTTTTCTTTCATACCAGAGAATGGACCCTTTGGAGAAAGTGATGCAGCCGTCACGGCAGGGTGACAGGGTCATGTTTGCCCCGTCTGACATGCTAGCTGAGGCTAGGCTGGGATCCACACACCCTGCCAGCCACCAAACACCGAGGACCACTGTGGTTTGACTTGGGGATGGGCTTGCTGAGAGCTTTTAGGTTGCTCACATGTGGGATGTACAAGCCCCAGCTCCCTGACCCAGCTCTGGTTATGAGTACTCAGGTCTCACCTCTTGTCCTGTGGAGATGGGGTGCTCCGGCACCCCCCTGCATCCCTCTGCCACCTCCAGCTGGAGGAATGTCCTGTCCTCCCCAGAGCTGCATTGGCCAGGCCAGCTGTGGCTTGTGTCACCCATGCCACTAAAGGGACGTGGGCAGCACAGTCAGTGTGTGCAGGCCCCTTTGTGTCCCCAGCTTCGTGGTGCCGCTCCCCACAGGCTCTCTGCTGCCCACCACTGCTCTTCCTCTTCCATGCTCAAAGCAAAACTTGTGCTCACCTGCTGCTTCCTCACCTTCAGTTTCCTGTCAGCAATTCCAGTAATCACCCCTCTGCCCCACTTTGAAGCCAGACCCAACATTCTCCTTGCTCCAAAGGCAGCATCCCCACATCCCCACATTTCATGACCCCCCCCACCACCCATTTCCTCCCATTTTCTCTGTCCCTTTCCTTCCATCCTTGTTTTCCCCCCATTTCCTAAGATGATAGAGCCCAAACTTGAGCATGTGGGGTGGGGGCCCACCACCACAGCCCTCCCCAAAACAGTCTGGGGAGCAGCATCCTACAGGGACCACCTTCTATCACCAGCAAGCATGGTCCCAGCACTGCCTTCACCGCAGCATGGGGAGCAGAAGAGGATGGCAGAGCCTGTCCCGCAGGGAGGCTCCCGGTCAAAGACCAAAGGAGGCTTGCAGAAAGCAAGTGATCCTGCACCTCTCCCCAGGGCAGGTGTGCTCCCAAAACCCCATGGGTATCTCTGCTAGGGAGAGGGCAAAATCCCAGACACCTGGCTTTGGCTGCACCTTTCTGCACCCCAGGTCTACCCTGGGCCCCCTGGGCTTGGTATGTACAGCCCAGCCATGCACATCTCCTTAGGGAAAGGGTGTTCACTGGAGCCCTTCTCCACCAGCCAGTGGAAACAGCACCATCAGCAGAATAATTGCTGATAAGGGGGCCATAAAACCAAATTCTTGTGGGACAAGATCCACAAGAATGACATGCGAGAGGCTCTGTGTCTCTCTCGCTCTCCCCTCTGGACTTCTTCATCTCTTCCCATACCCTTTCTGATGTTCAGTTCCTCTTCACACTGGAGTCTTCCTCTCTTCTTGCCTCATGACTACGCAATGACACGTACTTGTTGCTTCCTTCCCTTTCATTTCTACTCTGGTTCTCACGTTCACTAGTGCTGAGGAAGCCAATTAGACACAACACAACACAACACAACACCACACACCCTTGACGCTCTGCTCCCATCTTGGAGATGTTGGCACCAAGGATCCTGTAGCAGGCAGTGCCTGTGGTTATCTTCCAAAGTTTCTGGCGCAGCAGATGGACAGGAGCCATCCTGCTCCATGAGTACAAGCTTTACCTAGATTGTCTTTAGCAAGTTGGATTTGCTGCTCAATTAGGATAATGTTCTACATTTCAATTAGGAGAGGGGGGAAACAGGAAGATCATTAACAGAGCTCAGGAAGAACAAGTCAGTGATAGCAAAAACCATGAGCCCTTTCCATGCACCACCTTCTCCTCCCTCATGGACCTGCATGCATCTTCCTAGGACCTTCTCCAGTGAAACCTTCTCCAGCAGGCAGTGCCTTCCCAGTCTTCCCAACTGCGCTGCTAATTGAAGGTTAATGTCTTGTCTACTGCTGCCTCCAGAATCTCCTCTCCTACCAGAGCCACAGACACATTTCATGGCACTCTCTTCAATGCTGTTAATAACAGAGCGTGCCTCATATCATCAGGCAGCTACACCATGCATTACACAATATATTAAGCAAGACAGAGGCCATGGAGTTGCTCAGCAGCTCCTTTGCAGTGAACCAGGGAAAAACAAAAGGTGCTCAGGAGCACCTGATGTTCTACCACCGAGGTCTTCCTCTCCTGACTCCTGCAGCCCCTCGATGCCTGTTGGGAACAGGTGAGAAGCCTCCTGGGCAATGCTATGAGAGGATGAGGAGCAGCATGACAAGGGCCGTTCTCAGGTGGAGTATGGTGGCTCTTCCTTCCCCAGGGTCTCCTAAAGCACATCGTCGGTTGCCGAGCACTTTCCCAGTCGAAAAGGCCCTGGGGTGGCAGTGGGCACCAAACTGAATGTGAGCTGTGAAGGAAACTTGTGGAGTCCTGGGCTGCCCGAGACAGAACGTTGCCAGGAGGTGTGTGTAGGGGTGTCCTGTCACTGATGGGGCCGCCCCTGCAGTGCTGGGCTCCCCATTCTGTTCCCGTCTCCCTTGAGCTTGGGACTCCAGCGCGGTGATATAGCGGACAGCACAGCACCGCTCCTAGGGAAGCGCGGAGGGGAGCTCATACAGGAGATGACGACACGCCGCGCTCCGACCTCCTACTGGCTGTCGGCGCTGTCCGTTGACCGAAGGCCCGCCCCCCCATGCCTGTCC
>NW_010181747.1:0-2117 GCF_000695765.1 Mesitornis unicolor
CAGGGCCTGTGACTGTGAGGCTGCTCTCAGCCGGATAACTGGTAGCATCACGTTATACTCCATCCACCTCACCTACTGCAAAGCAGTCAGACACACACTTTGCCAATGGCTTTCAGAACCATTTGCTGAGAGCATAGGGATGGCAAAACTAAGGAGCCTAGGTTTTATTCAAGGTTCCAATAAAAACTCTTTTTATGATTAAAAGACATTATAAAACTGCTGACCAAATCTATTTTTGTTTCTATATGTTCCCCGCTTTTGTTTCTGTTACATCTATCTCCTCCTCCTCTGTCAGTATCCCAGTCAGGCTTTTCTTCTTTCTCTTCTGAGTACCAGCATAGACCCTGAAAGACTGCCTCCCCACTCAGTTTTGGTGCTTGACAGAAGCACAGCACATCCAGTGTCACATCTGGTAGAGAAAGTCCCAGTCAACCTTAGTACCCCATGCTTGGTTGCTTCATGCAGATGATATACATTTAGAAATGTAAAGGTATTGAGAATTCCTAGAGTTTAGGCAGACTATTTACATAACGTATACTTTAAGAAAATGTCTAATTTATTTTTTCAAACCTTTTATTTTCTTAAGTCAATTTTTTTTCCTACAATTTGGCAAAAAAAATAGGCCAGCTTTTATCAGGGACATCAAAACTCACTACCTAAAGGCAAAGCAATACTAATTCCGTATTCTTCATACAAAGAATGAAGATGCTAAAGGCTATAAAAATATGTAAGATTTCTTTTAGTATGAGCAAATGCATATACTTTCTTCATACCTAACTTTCATAAATTGTTAAACCATTTAAGATGAAACTTTATAAGAACAATATGAGGCAAATCCCCAGCACAGAAAATTTAAGCTTAAGAGATTTAAGTACGGCAAACTTCTAATCAGCTGAAAACCAAGTCTTCTCATAGAAAGTGTTGGACAATTTCAACTAGATACATAGCTGCCAGATGAACCTTTAATAAAGCAATATAATTTTATTAGTTGCAAATATTTTTTTTAAATCAACATAACACCATGTTTGACAAAATGCCTCTAAACAGCAGGAGGCACCACTGTTTACAGTAGCAGAAGATGTATAAGAGGGAACAAATTTTGCAAAATATATTTTTTTTAATTAAAGGAATAAAACTCAACTCTTTGAAAATTTATTTAAATTTAGTCTTCAAAACTTACCTGTTCATGTGTGTTAATGTTTGATCAAATGTGTGTTCTCCAATCCTTTTATTTCCAGAAAGATCTCTACCTCCACTCCCAGTATAAGTGAATTCATCGCCTCGGTCCTGTGTAAGAAGATTATCCTCCATTTTAGCATTCCGTATTAAAGCATCTGAACTGAAAACCTGCTCCTTCATTGGTTCTATTTACTCAAACAAGAACAATTGCCTGGGGCAAAGAAAAACATGTGCTCAGTTTTAACGTCATTCTCCTTTTAGAGTAACAATGACAGCAAAAAGCTACTGGTTCAGATACAACATATTAATCAAAAAGTGATTAAAAAAATACACCAGCCTTAAAAAAATTCTTTGAACTCCTCGAGCATTACTTTTAGTCTGATAGATGGAATGCATTCCAGCTAGTGTTTACTTATTCTCTAACTTCATAGCTTACAAGAAAATCCTATTTTGAAAATATGTAATACATCACTCAAAGGCCTCACTTCTGCCTGTTCATGGGACTGAGCACCAATACAACAAAGCACTTTGTATTTAAGTACAAGACAAGTACATTACTTCAATAACACTATACTCATTTCCTATCAAGTAAAAAAATTCAGGGAAAAAAAACAAACCAAAACAAAGCAATGAAAAAGGAGGTGTCTAAGGTGGTTCTTTTGTTTGTTTGGGTTGAGGTTTTTTTTGCATTTGCAGAGGTTGCCCTCACTTCGATTTCAGTTGTTCTGAACTGCTAAGAGCTTAAAAGGATCATTCAGATGCAAATTTTATGAACTGCCATAATTCTGTAGTAGTCTATATTTACTAATGATGAATTATGTGAAATTGAATGAAGGTTGATTAAATGTTCCTTTAAAACAAGCTTTTGAAATAATGAACATATAGACAGTGCTTAAGTGAAGCCACTATTATTTTTTTTGACATATCACAAATTCACA
>NW_010181748.1:0-814 GCF_000695765.1 Mesitornis unicolor
AACTCCTAACATTCTGCGATTCTGTGATCTTCTAGTCTATGTGCTACTGGCCTGAGAAGGAAGAACAACAGCTAAAATAAAAAATATCTGTCATTGGAAAGGATGGGGGAAATTCTCACTCTCTCTTGGCTACACAAGATTTAGGCTCCATAAGAGATAACTCAATAGTCTCTCAATTGCCCTATGTTCTCCTCTCACGACAGAGGTGAAACAGAAATTTCAACTTCAGATTTTAGTAGTTCATTCCCCCCTTGTCTTTTTCACTAGATCGAGTTGCTTCATTTTTAGGTATAAACTAAAATATACTCCATATAGTATCAGATCTGTTAAAAAAAAGTGACAGGCTCTTTCAAACTCCCTTTTAAATGTTTCACACCCCTAACTCTTCTGGCAGGTCCCCAAGATCTCAAGGGGACTTTCGGCTACTTTCTTTCTTAGGTAACATTTTTATGAGGTCAGATCACTTCAAGCATTACAACTTTGGTTGTTAATGACTGCACAGGCTGTTATACTCTTCAAATATTGCAATGGCTAGGAAAGATGTGCTGGAAGATTACATCAATATCCAACAACAGTGTGTTGCAAAAAACTACTCCAAAAACCATTATACTTAATATTTACTCCAAGTGTATGGCATGTTACATTTGCAATGGATTATAAATTAGGTGCTTTCACATCTCCTGCTGGTAATAAATGTAGCACCCTTCCTGAAATTTTTGCACATTGGTTCTGAAATTCAGTAGCTAGTGAATACCTTCCTGATGCATGCTGTAATAATCTGTCATTTTTGCTGTTGAGGATCCTGGAAACAGAA
>NW_010181748.1:842-5409 GCF_000695765.1 Mesitornis unicolor
CAAATTCTGTTACTGACTTTCAGAAATCTCTCTATGGATCAGCCAACCGCTATGTGCTTTCCAAATGCTTTAGTAATTTACTTCCAAGTAATTGGTTTTGTCTTGTTGGGAAGCCAGATATTCCGTCCTGAAATTGCTCAAGATAATTTGCCTAAATACGCTACTTCTTTACATTCACTTCTGCTAAAATACTTCTTTTGAAACATACATCCAAGTATATTCTAATTGTGAATAACAGCTTCCACTTCTCTAATTACAGAATTCATTTATATACATTTAACTGCTTGATAAGAACTGTACTACATTAATTCAGCAAGTTCAGTTTGTTTTCCAGGCTTTGCCTAATTTTGCTTTGAAGAAAATAGAGCAACAAGTAAAAGGCCATGTAAGTAAAGACATATCCAGAGCACTGGATAGCAAAGTAATTTTACTGGGTTTAATTTTTTACTAGGTTTGAAAAATGAAATAGTCTCAAAACATCCCATTTTGACTTGTTTTCCAAATGTTACTTTTACTACCGAATTTTCAAAGTTTTTCATCAGCTGTCAAAACTCTGAGATACGCATCCTGGTTCAGATAAATCCTGAAGATTTTCAAGGAAGCAGTGGAAGATATCTACTGAAGTTTGAAATAGTTCAAAACAAACTGTAGCACTTGAGTTCTAACATTGCTAATCTGAACATAAAACTAAATCCAAATGCTCTCTCTCGAACATAGTCATTAGCAACAATTTACATCCTCATAACAAATAACTGATGAGTGGAAGTGGGTAAAGTCTTCTAGTGAAAAAACAAATTTGTGAACTTAAATCTGCAATGACTGAAACGAACTTAAAAACATTTCAGACTTGAAACAGCTTAAGAAAAAATTGGCAACAAGATCTTTCATCGCAAGTTTTTGTAGCTAACATGAATTATCTGAATTACTGATCTATCTGTATGAGGACAGTAGTATCAACAAATATTTTCAAAACACATTAAAGCATGTATAGACAATCATGTTGGAACAGGCAGCCCAGGGAGGTAGTGGAGTCACCCTCCCCAGAGGTGTTCAAGAAGTGTGTGAATGTGGCACTTCAGAACATGGTTTAGTGGGCATGGGGGTGTTGGGTTGCTGGTTGGACTCGATGAACCTAGAGATCTCTTCCAACCTTAATGATTCTAAGTTTCTGTAAAAATATCCATGTACTAAGCTCTTCTTTCTTCTTTTTCTGAGGACAACTTTTAATCTGAGATCTGAAAACAAATACTGTGCAGTAATCCTACAACTAATTATCATATACATAAGAAAATACACCTTTTTCTTGAGTTAACTAAACCAGTTCATGTACACAAAGTGAAAATGCAAACTCTTGGACTTCATCTTAGTGTTACTGCAGTTGAAACTCCAGGTAAGCTTCACTAAAACTACTCCATTGAGCTTACATGAAGTAAATACAGAGGCAGAAGAGGGTGTACTTGCATCTGAGAAATTCAAAGAACTCTCTCTATATACTTGGCTGGTATAAACTGGACCACACTTAAGAGTTGTTTTAAACAGCAGTGGGCAGAGAACAATGCCAAATCCAGAGTCAGGGATGCATTTCCTATTTCACCGCAGTTTCTTGCCATGCATATGGTTCAACAGCATGTGCCTCACAAGCCTGTCACCAGGAGACGTGGTAACATTGGACCACACCGCAACAGACCAAAAGTGCCCTGTCGCAGTCTTTCCTGAAAATTATCTTCTACCTGCTTTGCCCACAAAGAAATTATTAGAGAAATAATTAAAAAGAAGAGGAAAAAAAAATATCTGGAAACCAGAAGGTGTTAAAACAAAACAAACAAAACAAAACCAAGCACAAAAAAACCCCACCAAAACCAAACAAAAAAAAATCAACCAACCAAACAAACAAAAGCAACTTCCCAGAAGCTAGGATAAATCACTAATTTTTAACTAATCCTTCTCCTACTTCACATGCATCACAGGTGTTAAGAGCTTTATAGGAGGCTTCGTGTCCTAGCACCTGTTTTTGAAAAACGCTACTCAATAAAAGTATTGCAAATAATGGCAAATTTTTTTGTAATAATATTTTTGTATGGGGGCATAACTGAATTTATGGAAGAGAGTGTTACACAAACATGGACATGCTGAAATTTTCATTCCATTTTCAAGCAAAATAACTAGCTGTACTTCACAATCCTCAAGAGTCTACTAACCTCAGTCAACCATGGCAATACAACAGTAAATGCATTAAAAAAAAAATAAAAGGACAGTATTTTAGTACGTGAGTTCTCACAAGATAAGTGCTCAAACACACATACCTCCTGCTGAGCCTCACTCCTGCACAAAGCCTGAATGATCTTGCACTACAGACATTTTTAAGGATCAGAGGAACAACAGCTCTGCTTGGCTTCACGGATTCAGACGACTAGTACAGAAAAGAATGCACCTCTCTTCACAGAGTAGAGGTTAACGCCACCTGACTCAGGCAGTTCAGAAATTCAGTGACCTCATCCAGTTGCCTACACAAAGGAACTGCAGAAGTTTCAGTGCATTTATGATCTATAGAGGAACCTATGGTGAACATAGGACAGGCACAGGGAAACAAGCAGCAGGCTCTTTTTAAGAGAATCATGTCATCATATCTCTATTACAATTCAGAAGAGGAAGTATTTCATGAAAAGTAATCCTGCACAGAATTCTATTGTATCACATTTCACAATTATAATTCATCAGTTAAAAAAAAAAGCACTGCAAAGAAAAGCATTTCACAACAATATTTTTAAGCCATAGTTTCTCCTACTTTTAAAGGAGGAGAGTGCCCTCTGCTGACTAACAAATAACAGCAAAAGCAGTTATTTCAAACCGGCATTTCTAGAAATATCAGAGGACTGGGAGGGTCCCTTCCAAAATAAGGAATTATTCAAAGCAGGAATTTTCCTGTGCAGAAATTACAGCTAACTTAAATAGCTGCACTTGTGTGTTTTCCAAGCAAGGCGACTGTCTTTCTAAACAATTACCTCATTTCTTGGAAGTAAACTCTGAAAATGAGCTTCAGGCTTACGCTAGGCATGCACGGCTAAATGCCTATCACCTGCTTCTTTGGGGTACTTTCTAATCCCTTTATGCCTAGAGTAATGAATCAGCAGGATGGAAGTAAGGGGGGGAAATGTAATCTCAGATGAAAAGCTGTTGTTTAGAACAGGGTCACACAAGAAAGAACTTAGCCCTGAGATGTTAAAGATAGCAACCCAACAGTATTTTCTCTAAAGAAAGCACAGACATATTACACCACAGTGATGAGTAACTATTTGAAACAAGCCTTGAGGGAGAATTAAAAAAAAGCTATATGCCATGTGTGCCCTAAAAAAGTGATAGGTTCTTTATAAATCAGGTACAATCTTCTCATTCCTAGAAATATTTCTGTTGGCTCAAATCAGGTGCCAAGAAGAGCTTAATTAAAAGCAGGACAGCAAAGCACTGCTGACTCCTCTTTCAAGGCTTCAGGCAAAATACCAATCTTCTAAAGCATGTTGCCAACTTCTATCATAAGGAAGGAGGTGAAAAAACCCACAATAAAACACGTTTTTCCTATACAGAAAGCATAGATCAAGTTTTATGCAAGTAGGATCTTGAAAAGCTTCTTCATTTGCTGCCTGGTTTATGTA
Source organism: Mesitornis unicolor (assembly GCF_000695765.1). NCBI lineage: Eukaryota > Metazoa > Chordata > Aves > Mesitornithiformes > Mesitornithidae > Mesitornis > Mesitornis unicolor. The sequence goes on from NW_010181748.1 coordinate 4,493, forward strand.
AAATTGATTTATAGTCTGACAACTGTGTTTTTAAATGATTAGTTTTCCTTACTAACTAATCAGTATTTACAGGCAGAGGTCACAGACAGCATTTAACTATCATTTGGGAAGGCTTATTTATCTGCTAAAACACAAATGGATTATCCTCCCAAGACATCAGCAAAAATAAGACATGGTCTTATTGTATCATTAGTCATCAAATGAGGAGAAACAGGTTGTAGGTTTTTGTCTGTTTGCTTGGAGTATGTTTTTAATAATATAAATTTTTTATAAAAGCCCACATTTCAAGTAAGAGTTAAATCTAGGTGAAGCAAAGCAAATCTGAGGGGTTTTTTTAAATTAATTTTGATTAAATGGTAACTGGAAGAAGCTTCTGGGAACCAACTAAGATGGGCAGAAACGTGACAACACATTCTATTGAGAAAAAATGTGTATCATCATTATTAGCACAGCAAGGTTTCCATACGCAATCTCATAATCCTGCTGTGCAATACACTCTGGAGATTCTCCAGGACACAGCAAAGAGATGAAGGTCTAGGGACAAAGTCAACACACACATACTGACGTATTACATCAAGTTTCCTGGAGTCAGCAGGTTCTACTTAGCCACAAATTTCCAAATCTACTCCCTGAATATTCTCCTTCAGAAATGTCCAAGGCAGCTTCCCAGAATTTAGGGAAGCTGTTGGTGTAGGAGAGATAGGCTGTTTATACTCCCTTCTGTCATCCAGAAAAAGCCCGATTATTAATAGGTCCTGTCTACCTTGTACACCAATACTGAGACAGGCAACTATTTAAGAAATCAGCAAGCAGTTACCACACACACATAAATGTTCTGAATTGGAATTACAGTATTAACACTGATGGTAAATAATATATAGTTAATAGGGACCTGGATAGGCTGAATCAATGGGCAG
>NW_010181749.1:0-10296 GCF_000695765.1 Mesitornis unicolor
TTCTGTGATTCTGTGATTATTATTATTGTTAAATTAGCAGATTAGCTGCTTTATAGAGACATCACAGTGAAATTTAACAAATGAAATTAATAAAAGGCTTTTTGGATACATATTTATGGGTTTGTTCACATTGTACTTCAGGCTTGACTTGCAAGGATATAGTAATCTGCATAGATGTTTCCCAGGTATTGTACCATGCTGGTATTTTGAGCCAGTGACAAATAAACAAATTTGCAGAAAATACTCAGTTATATGTGTTTTGCACCAAAGTTTGGAGCATCTGAAAATGATATTTGAAATCAAGCAACTCTAGATGCTTGTATGTGAACTTCGCTAAAGTGTTCTTTTTCTCTTTAAAACCTCTTTCAAGTATCTTTTTAATGGAATAATATAGGTGGCTCTGGGGGGTATTTTGTTTGTCATTGTATTTCAGTTGAAAATTGTCTATTTTGAGGAAAATATCTGGGTGAAAAAATTAAGAAAATAAAACTCTTTTTACTAGCTATTTTACTTTTTCTACAGTTGTCACTATGGAAAATTTGAAAAGAGCAATACTGAAATTCTCTGAATTTCTGCATTATTCATCTTTTGTCTAAAGATAAAGGGTCAATTTTGTTTTTCTTTGTGAGAAAAATCTTAGAATTTTACAGTAGATGAAATTACATTTTTAAAACTAAGGGCAGACTTTTCTACTTTGTTATAAATTTACATCATGGAGAGATGATGTGATATTCATTGGAGGAAATCCAGGATGCCCTTGCCTTCAGAAGACCTTCCGTTAGGCCCAGGAGGGTAAAAGTTATTGACTGTGGAAATCTTTTTACTGAGATGACTCCTTTCCCACGTGCATTTTGTTTTTTATTATAACTTTAAACCAAGCAACATTTTGAACATTAGGCAAAACTGAAAGTTACTGAAAAGCATAGGAACAGGGAACAATTCAATCACTGCATTAAAAATCTTGTCTGGGACAGTTCTTGATTTCCACCTAAGCCACCAGCAAAATTATTCATATCAATCCGGTTTCCAAATATTGTGATCCCCTTGTACTTTTCAGCTTCTGAGATGCTAATTAGCAGGTGATGAGCAGTACCCTTCCTGGATGTCACCTCACTTTTGCAGTGACATACGGACATGTTCCTGCATCAGCTGGGAGATGGCCTGGACAGTGAGGTCGAAGGTTTGCATTCCCTGATGCTGATAATCCATCATTGCAATATTATAGTTAACGTGCATAACGTTTTTACTTTAGATACATACCGTCAGCGATTAGACCTTGGACAAAGCATAATGAAGGGGCAAAGTCCACTGAGATATTGCAGAATTCATTGTGCTTCATGTATAAATTTTAAAGCATCAGGCCTAGGACTCAGTTATTCTGCAGTACATTAAAAATTCAGTCTATAAACAGTACAAATGTCACAAAAATATGCTTTTCCTCTCTGCATTGTTTGGAGGGCATTAGTGGAAGGATGGTGGAATCGGTGTGAAAATGTTCTTTTTTGAACATATATTATACATTCTTCTGTATTAAGCTTCCATAGATGAAAGTGCTCATGGTAATATGCCCTTGTGACATTCTGTTTGAAAATATTACTCTTTCTTCAAAGAACAGAAAGGGAGAAGCTGTAGCTTTAAATCGTATGAGCATGGGAAAATCAGACATGCTAATAAAAATGGATGTTTGAGTGTGTCAGATAAAATTTATTAGATAGGTGTCTCCAGCCCAGTGCATTCCTATGCAAAATTCTTGGTAATCTGCCAGAAAGTGAACTCTGAGCATTAGCACAGTAGAAAATATTTATACTGGTGTAAGGCTGCTGGCTGTGATATGTTTCTGCTCTTTTAAAATAACTTGCCACAAATTCAGAGACGTCAATAAAGGTCAAACTGTAGGGAACTACACAATTTAATGAATCAATTATATGCTTACCAGACAATAAGTAATACTATTGTGGAAAAAATGAATTATTGACATGTGAAAATAATTTGTGAGCTGCAATAACACATACAGTAACAATCAGGGGTAAGTTTCTAAAAATGTTCAGTCAGTCTAATTGCTTTCCCAGTAAAGTCAGCACAATAGATTTCTTTTGTTTTGTACTCTTTTTTTTTTTTTAGTGTTATCTGCAGTTGTGTGAGCGACTGCATGAAGACGTTCTTCAGCACAGCTCAGCACTGGCTTCACTTACTGTTGCTGGCTCACGTTTCATTAAAATTGAGCCCATGAGAAGGACAGTTTAATAATTTTCAAATATATTCCTTTAGTTTTACTTTATTAAGATATAGGTTTTATATCAGTGATAAGTTCTATCTGCAGTGACTAGGGCTACCTTGAGACCAATTTTTTTATTTCATCTGAATTGTGGCCCAAATTCTGGAATTCACTACCTTTTCAAGAAGTTTTTAAAAGTGTCCCATTTGAAGGAGGCACATTTTCCTCCCCACAAAACTTTGGCGCAAAGAACTGTCTCAAGCAACATTTCCCTGTGGTAGCTCTTCTCTCCTTCCCATGATTTGCTTTTGTAAATTTCCTTGAAAACTAAGGGAAAAAAGACCTGCCCTAGCTCAACCTCCTGCCCAAAGATTCTTTGCTTTGCCATTATGCCTTTGGTCTCGGTGTGGTCCTCTGAGGTCAGTACAGGCTGTAGGGACAGCAGCACAAACAGTCAACAACTGAATTACAATTTCTCCAAGGTGATAGGAATTCTGACACAAAGTAGAAGGCTGACCCTAAATTTACTGAATCTTAGATAATTTTACTCTCAAAAATGAAATTAAAATTACATATGCACCACTCCATAAATATTCAAAGCTTTAACTGCTACTTTCTTTTTTAAAAAAAAAACTATGATGCTGCAGGCAAAATAGCAAAATAATTCCTTGGTTACTGGGACTTTTCATGGCATTTGAGCTTTGATAATTTGTCTTTTAATGACAGGAAAATATTAGATCAATATAAGGTCATGATTGCCCTGTCATTTTCAGAGCTACTGTATTTTTCAGCCAGAATTCTTAGTTTCCTGTGAATCCATGCGTCTCTTGGGATATGGAGATGTTCACCCCAAATCTCCTCCTTTTTTGTTATATTAGGCAGGACATGAAAATATTTCCCAGCATCAATCCCAGCTTCCGTAGAGTATTTGTATCATTCAGACTAACACCTATATGGTGAATTTATACTAATCATAGTTTCCCATTTATTCAGACCCTGGAAGTTAAGAAAATATCCAGCAAACTCTCAGTTAAAACTGACATACTCTTTTCGTGGCAGCTTTAGAAATATGGAGGCCAAACATAAACTAAAGGCCATGTTCCACATTCGTTACTCAAATTTTAGAAGAAAGATTTTACTGAGGTTGAAAGGACCATCCAAAAATAGTACCTGGAGGTATGCATAAATAAAGAACCTGAGCTGAATGATAAATCAGCTACTTTCCTCGTGTACTTTACTAAGTCAATATTAATACTGTACATGAAAAATGGAGGTATAATACATCTGGTTCTCAAAAAATAGTGTCATCGATGGGAATGGAGCTCACATCTAACACTGACAGACTGTGCTGGACTATGTTCATAAAGTGTTGCACAGGTATTCATTAGCTCATCTTAGCTAACCAAATATTAAGTTATATTAGGTTTCTTAAGTGGCTTCTGAAGGAGTCTACCAGGGGAAAACATACAGGTAAGTTACCGCGTGCAAGTTGGCTGCTCTGCTGTAGTTGGTGCACAGCGTTCCTGGCAAACAGAGAGTAAAATGTGTTAACTGTCACTGAAGTTTAAGCTAACATGTCCTAGATCAGAGTTTTATCAAGAAAACAGCATTCATTTGGGCCATTAACACTAATTATCTCCTCTGTGGTAACTTTACAAATATCCAAACTATGACTTCAACACAACAAGCAAAAAATCAAGAGGAAACCACACTCCTATGCCGAGGATTGCCATACTTGTCTATCTTCTTTTTTCTCTCCCGATATCCAAAGCCACATGTAGCCTGTGCTATCCCCTCAAAGGGAACATTGTTCTCATCAGACATCCACTTCAGAAGTGGAAAACTCAAAATAAGGTACTTGGGATAATCACAGATGTGCACAGTGAGCTTAGCTACCTCTTTGTAGAATGGGTAAATCTATGCAGTTGTAAAATTCACTCTTCTTAACAACAAATATTTTTCTCCCAAGGTATAGATAGCAATAAGTGTTGTGTGAATGACCCTATAGAATTCCATGATCTCATGAGAATAGGTTTTATTAGTAATGGCACAGTGAATATATAGGCAAGAAAGGATGTTTTTATTTCTACTTGCAATAAACAAGATTTCTGTATATTGCTTCGAAATGTACTCATTTTACCTCTGTGTCAAAATGTCTAAATAGGGCCAGGAGCCTGTTTCAGCTCAGTTTTTGGTGTCCCAATACCATTTTTTCTAGGTCTCCCATGACACAGTGATGTATGGAGACCTAATTGAAGTTGCAACCACACAGGACTTTGTGTCACGAAGGGATCAGCTTGAATTAGAGTAAATATCTACTCTGTAGCCAGAGGTAAATTTCTGCTGGCTGAATGAGAGAATTTACTGGCACATCTCCATAAATATGACTCTCTGTACTAGGAAATAGTTAATATTTTATTACATCGGATAGCCTTGTGGGATTGCTTTAGTGATTCATTATAGAAATCAAAGTAAATTCTACAGTATTGTGAAGTCTGGCTCATCCAATTGGAAAAACCCTAATGATCAAAAAAGCATGTGTTCTTACTCAGATATGTTTTATGACATGGCTGTAAAACATACCTACCACAGTTTTTCATTGTTTCACAGACAATAAGCACAGTCATTTTCAGGTTTCTATTGTTCTGCAGCTGAAGCCATGTATGTCCCCTTGGTCATTGACATGAGTGGCAACTGTATTTGCATCTACCGAAGAGGCACAATTAATTACTGTATTTCATCAATGAAGTTTACTTCTTAAACCTATAGAAATTATAGCATCGCCTCAGAGACATGGCTCCGAAGAATCTGTCAGTTTTTTATCCATACACAACGTCTGAGAATTTAGAACTTGTCAGAAAGGCCTTTTTGAGCTAAACTTTAACACGTATGCTAGTAGTCCAGAGATAGTTTATTTTCTGAGGTCTGCCAGCCTTACTCAGACAAGGTAGTGCTTCAACTCCACAAGGACTTCCATCCATTGCAATGGGGATAGCCAGATAGGAAAGAGATTCTGGATTATTTAATAAGTTGTTATCAACTATTTAAATATATTTTTCTCAGAAAACATTTCTGGAATAAAAAAAGGCATTTTTTTAACAAGCATTTTTAAAGGAAATTTATTGAAGAAATAACAAAAGGCAAAATTTCAGTCCTACTGAAATCCAAAGGAGTTTTCACATTGAATCCAATTTGTTCAGATCTGTATTTTAAAGGCAATAGTTACCTTTTGCTTGTTACTTTGCTTTACTGAAAAGTATTTTTGTGCAAATTTATTACAATCTCATTTGAGCAGGGCTCCAGTAATAATGAAAAAGGTTCATTCCTATTGTGCCTGAGAGAACGGAGGTTTTAAAGAGCCCAGTGGAATTGCAGGCATGCTGTTTCTCACAGGAATTACTGTTTGCAGGAAGGGAGAGAAACTAAGGCTTGGATGGCTTGTCTCAAATTCTCAGGTCTTTGAGTGCCAGTAATGCAATTACAAAAAATCCTGAATTTTCATAGCCAAGGGCTATCATGTGATCAAGAGAACTGTCCATCTCTGACTATAGGTGAAAATTCCAGACTTCTCTGGACACCATCTGCTTCTTGTTTTTTGGAACTTCCTTTTATTCCTCCTATCTGTGGACATTTCCAAACCGTATATTCCTAGTCAATCCCCAAAATATGCACTGAACTCACGTTAGATTTTGAGCTGCCGCTTGGCTTTCTAATTGAACAGCAAGCCATAACATGTACTTTGAATGCTGCTACAGCTCCTCAGTTGTCAAAGAACTGCCATGATGCCCGTCTCTTTAGAAGAGATTATTCACTGCATTAAATGTTTTTAATGAGAGGAGCTGTTCAAAAACACTGCAGCTATAACACTGAGTGATAAATGTCTGAAAAGATTTGAATTGCCAGTTTATGGGTGCCAGTAATACTCCTTTATCAAGAGTGTGCCTGAACTACATGCTGAAGAAGGGAAGAGGGAGTAATATAAAGTAGAAATTACAGAAAACAGAGGTTTGTTTTCAAGTAGTCTTCAATTTACAAGCATGGAAGTTTGTACCAGAACTAAGAGTCGACTAGAGTATAAAATACTATGGAGAAATAATGAAATGAAACAGTTTTATCTGGGAAAGGGAGGGTTTTGCTATCTGTTAAGAACAAAGGTCAGCTAAAACATGACTCAGCCAGCAATAGCCCAAGCTGTAGAAACTCAGGTCATGCACAAGCTCTCATCTCACCCTGAAAAGGGACCAGACCATGGCCTTCTTAGATATTTTCATGGATCTACTCACAGCCAGACTGCGGAGCCACAGACCCGTGCACTGCATATGTGCCTGCACTGCTCCCATATCTACACTGTGCCTCTGATTTTTTTCCCCATCATTGGCTGTCCAAATGATGTGCATTTTTCAAGAGTTTTTGCTATTGTAAAGCAACAGAGGGTTGCCATATATATTTAAGGACGCCTCTGTTTCTCCATGAGGAAAACAATACAGTCTAGTACACTTGGACAAAACTGAAGTGCTCTATTCTTTTATTTCATTTCATGTTTCCCTGTGGTCTGGGATGTGATTGGGTCATCTCAATGCCTTTTCAAAAATTGTTTTATTGTTATATAACCTTGTCTTCATTTTTATGATTCAAAACTTGCTCCTCTCATGTATAACTACTAGCACAAAAGATAACAGCTACAATGCTGTCAGAATAAGCATCTTTCCTTGTTCAGGTGTTGATCCTCTGGTTTGATCCATGTGAATGGTGAAACTGTGTTGTGAAAATGTGCTGAGCCATTTGCAGAAAGGGCATCTCAGAAGAATGGCATGTCTTTTGTGAGACATTACCTTAATGATTCACTGTAAAATTAGTGCCTGCATATTTTTTCATTTTAGTTTGCTTCTTTTTAAATAGGTGATGAATAGTTAGTAAATGCAAAAAACTAAAATATACACACTGATGTCTGATCATGTGGCTTTCCATGCTGGAAGACTGCAAAAATCTAAGGCTTTCCATGATGGAAACAATGCAGAAGTCTGCAGCGCCTATGTCTCTCATGCTTAATGATGAATTAACTCCAGAACCTCAAGGTGGTTTGGAACACATTTTCTTTTCCACTATAATGTTTCATGAAGTGTGAGTTGTTGCGATTTTTTTTTCTGCAGATGTTGCTGGCAGTGCTACACCACATTTTCTAATTGATATGGTAGAGGTGATGGAAAACGAACGTGGAACTGAAGTGGGTCACTGTTTTCCCTGACACTGCTGCAAAAGGTTTACAAGACAAATATTGCAGACCCACTTCGAATGGTTACAGAACCAGTACTTTAACATACCTCTTGGGATCTCTGCTCCAATAATTCTTTTAAAGCTTGTGGCTCTGAAAAGGACACACAGGAATAACAAGCCACGAAGCGTGGTGTACGCTGTTGTTACTCCAGCCAGCATTGCCATTTTTTGGGTCATATCTTAGTTACATATATATGGCATATGGTACTTCCCATGATTTTGTACAGGGTACAGCTGAGTAACCCCTCTTGCTTACTCTGCTGCACACCAGAGTTAGGGGTAGCAACCATCACCTTCCTAATGCTGCTGCTATGGCTATAACTGGCCATGGCAAGGAAAAGAGAAAACCCCCAAAAAACGAGGTAAGAGAAATCAACTGATTACTAGCAGCTAATCCTGAATTCTGAGAATGCACTTATGTCGTAATTAACCTGACCTAATTTTAGAGATGGGTTTCAGCTTCAGTTTAAAACACTTAAGTTTTGGTGTCTACACATGAGCTAAATGCCCGAGTGCAGTGAAAATCCAGTCAGAGCAGCCTGGAGCCCACCAGCAGCTGGGACCAGGATTCAGTTGCCTTATCTATCAGCATTTATTGCTACCCCAGGTGCCCTGATGGTTCTTGTCTGGACTCTGGTGGTTGTTCTGGAAGAGATGAGTGTCCCACAGGTCCTGGGTCTGTATGCGCCAGCTCTGAGGACACTTAACAGGTCTGCAGTGGGCACAAGGACATGTACCCTTGGATGCTGAAAATGGCCTTAGGAGCTAAGTTGAGGTGGACACTGATGACATTCACATGCTTGAGACAGATACATGTTGAGACACCCATGAGAGAAAATGGGAAGAAATCAGCTCTTCTCAGGAATAGTTCTCTCTGCCTATTCTAGGTTCTATCTTGAAATGATATTATAAAGCAGACAGAAGGCATTTATGTGCCTAGTTCCATATTCAGTGGTATCCAGGATGTCTGTATGAGGCTGGTAGATATGACACAGGGCCTAAAGGAGACATGGAGTTTTTGTCCAGCTGACAGAGGCCAGGGAGCTTGTCCTTGAGCATCTCAGTTACCTCTAGATGTTTCTGTCTTCACACTGTGAGCCTCTATTTCTCCTCTGACCATCTGAGGTGTAACTCCTCCACTATATAATGGGTGGAATGAATCCTGCCCCAATGACTGTTTCCAAAACCCAGAGACTGGGCCTACAAGCAGTAGGTGAATCCTCCTTCCTTGTTGCTGGTGCTCCATTAGTTCATGAAGTCTCCCAAGGCTGTTCAGCTGGCATGGCCCTGCACAAATCATGGAAGCAAGTGCTCAATTTTGCTGAGGGCCACCATGCCTGTGGTGTAACTCTGCCTTGTTTCACGCCACTTTTTTCAATCTACACCATCGCTCAAGGAGCAAACTTCCCAAGAGCAAATCCCAGCTGGCAGCTGCTGCTGGCTTTCCAGGCAGCCAGGCAAAAAGCAGGAGAAACCCAGAGCAGAAACCCAGACCTACTCCAACAGTTTCTCGAGGCAAATCATATGTCAAGGGGCTTAGCTGGATGTTCAGAGATGAACTGAAAAGTAGGCTCAAATGGCAATGTAATTTTGTCCTTAGCTACAATGTGGCTAACCTCAGGAATAGTGGGAAGGAAATTAATTTAGATACATTACACCATACAGAAGTAAAGTAAACTCTAGCTGTTGTAGAAGAATTAAAACAGTAAGGAAGCAATGAAGCAAATTAATGGGAATCAGACTGCAAGTCTAGTTATAATAGAAAAGCAAAGGACGTTTATTTAAATGAAAAATAGAAATATATTAATTTGAAGTACAAGAAAAGAAAATATTGGCTGTAAAAACACATAGGAAAAGGTAATAGGAAAATACATATGAATTTTGGGGGATTAGTTAAAAGTATGCTAATAGATTAAAAAGATGGGTTAGTTTGCAGTCCCGCTGAGTGATATTGATTATATTCTTTACAAAGTTCTGCTGTTTTAAACATTCTTGTCACTAGCTTTATGCTACTATGTGGATTTTTGATATGGAGATTTGTTCATTAGAAACAGGAGTGATACTGTAAAGTCTCCAGTCCTACGTACTACTAAAGCAAATTTAAGTGCAGAGTTCACTTTATGGAGAAGCATTTTAAGGGTCAGGATTTTGCTGTTCCCCTGAAGCAACCAACACGGCACCTGATAATAATGTTTTCCAGCTACTGCTGAACTCATCTAAACTTTAGGCAGTGATCCAGACATGAAAGAACTCAGACATTGGCAGACCAAGCTGGCAGACCAATATTATCTCTTTGCCTCCTGATTCTCCACTGTGGGCTAGTATCTGTTATCAATTGTTTTCACTTTGGACAAAACACAGCCTGTCAGGTCTAATTCTCTAGGTAGGCTCTTCAAAAATGGCTCAAAGAAATGTAGGTACCTGGTACTGAGTGGACTGAAAGAAGATGGAAATGCTTCCATCAATCTAAAAGGAATTAAGAAGTTCACTGAAACTGGGGAGAGACTTCCAATGCATTTGAGAGCCTGCAGAGATTTCGGAAAGATGTATTGCAGGACTGGATAAGAAAATCAAGCCTGTTCAGAAAGTAGAGCAGTCCATGAATTTAAGTTTTGAACAGTTTGATTGAAAGTCTAGGGACCTAATGGGAGTGGGATTCATTGGAACAAATCTAGTGAAGGACGACAAAGATAATTAAGGGAGTAGAGCATCTTTCATATGGGAGAGGATGTGAGAGCTGGGACTTACCAGCCTAAAGAAGGGAAGCCTCAGGGACATTTTATCAATGTATATAAATACCTGAAGGG
>NW_010181750.1:0-5025 GCF_000695765.1 Mesitornis unicolor
ACTATAATAATATAATTTAAATAAATAAAATAAATAATAAAACCATAAATTGAAGGGTTTTGTTAATATTCATTCATGTTTTCTGAATTTACTTTCAAAACCGTCATGATTTTACAGCAGTAATGAAACTCACTCATTTCTGTAAACCTTTCCATGCCGGTGATCAAAGCGCTCTGGGTCCATCTTCTAAGGACAGCAAAGTCTCTCATAATTCTCAGACTCCCCCAAATTCTACTACATTTAAAGCATATACTTACTGTATTCAGAGCTTTATAAGCAACTTGTACTTGAATAATACACAAAACACTTCTTGTGTATTTTCACAATTGATTTTGATAAAGTTCGAGCACTTTGAATTTTGGAGGTATGAAGTCAGAAGTTGACAGGAATTTTTCAGGGATAGGAAAAAGGAACTGATACACTGATTTTCTTTGATATTAAGTGATTTTTCATGTGTTCTTAAACATGAACATTAAAATTTCTAAAGAAATACACAGCACCTTTAACTACATAAGCAGGAAGTGAGAATTTTAGAGTAGAATTATTTATTTAATGATTTGTGAGTGCTTGAAGTAACATATTATCTGTCTCTAAAGTTACTAACCAAAGTAGAAGCCTATGATTTTCTACGTGTGGCCCCTTCTCTGGACAACTCCTTACCTTTTTCACTCTGGTTTCTCTACAGTGAGAGATTTCCAAAGATTCATTCCTCCAGAATAAACAGAATGGTGCCGTCTCTCCTTTTTCTTGCTAATCCTGCAAAACTGAGAACAAAACCCTGAGCAGGTCCTTGCCTTCCCCCACTCCTGAGCCAGCAGAATCAGGGAATCATTTGGTTGGAAAAGACCTTTAAGTTCATGGAGTCCAACCATAACTTGTTCACCACTAAACCATGTCCCCAAGCACCTCATCCACCCGGCTTTTAAATCCCTCCAGGGATGGGGACTCCACCACTGCCCTGGGCAGCCCCTTCCAGTGCTTGATAATGAGGCAGCTACAGCAAACCTAACCCAACCCAACCCAACCCAACAACAACCCCCAAAACCCAGACAGGCTTGTACCTTCTTTTCTACATTCACAGGTTGGACAAGCAGAGCGCATCTGCTGAGCACGTCCCGCTGCTGGACTCTCCTTACTGGGGAACACCAGGGATGCTCACTCCTCCCCGGTCTTGTGGGCTCCTCTCTGGCAGCTTGAGCGCGATTTATGGCAGCTTCAAGACTGCTCTAAGCTCTTCTGCCTTGTGAGGATCCTCATGGGAACACATTATCCATGGAGCTCAGCCATGCAGAGCTCCGCTGGCCCAAGCACCTCGTTATTACTCGGGGTTGCTCCAGGGAAGCCCAGGGCCAGGCTGTGCTCAGCGCAGTGGAAACACAGCAGTGCCAACCCTCGCCCAGTAAGGGATGAGGAGGAAATGGCCTGGGACCAGTTGCCTGTGGAGTGTGAGGCCTTGCAGACGGGGTTCCCTCCAGCTAAAAGCCGTTTTCTGTGAGAGAAATTTCTGCTGAGCACTCGTGGGCACGATCAGGAGCCTAGAAGGAAAAAGCAGAAAACCAAGAAAATTGGGTTTGTTTTTTACTGAAAATAAAAAAAAAGAGAAGAAGAAGAAAAGAAAAATAGAGGAAAAGCAACTGCATTTTCATACTCGGGCAATGTCATAAAATGTAATTATTTGATCTTTACTCCAATGAGGAAATTTCCCTACCCTCAAATCAGAGGCCAGGACCAAACCCATTGTTGCATAGGAGCATAGGAAGAATCTGGAAATTCCAGGTGCTGGTTCAACATTGCCGAGTGGATTTCAGGCAGCAGAAGGGGAACACTTTCTCCTTTGAATACAGAAATCCAGTGGGATTCCTTTGTAATCCACACTTTTCTCCAGGCCTTCTGAAGCTTTAGGCTGAGTTCAAGTGAGGAGTCTTTATTTCTGCTTCCTCACAGCGCTTTCACTCCGGGGCTCCCTGTTGCTTTGTTTGCTTGGGAAGGAGATAAAAAACCCACAAAAAGTGAATAGAAATCACTCTCTAAATCAACGCTTGGCATGCCCGCAGTTAGCTGAGAAACCGTTTTATTTATTAAAGATGTGCAAATCCCCGCTTCCATTGCACATCTGAATTTTCACTTAAGCAAGAGAACAGCAGTGCTGAAAGAGGAGCAACTGGCGCTCAGGAGCACCAGAGATGGGCATTTTGGGCTCATCGCTATTTTATAATGCAAATTGCGAGAGAACGGAGTCTGAAATACGGCCTTAAAAACTGCTTTGTCTACACAACAGCAGCTTTCCCCGTTTGCCCAACAGTTTTAAAGCTGCATTTGTTCCAGCAGAAGAAATAACGTGGTTATTTGTCATCCGAGGTCACCAGCTATCTTATCCCGTGGTTTAGGTTTTCTGCTGTGCAGCTCAACTTCGGGCTCATTCAGAAACCAGAACAAGCTGGTGAGGGACAGAAAATGATGAAGGATGTGGGATGCTGACCCATCACACACCACCCCCTTCTCCGAGGTGTCCCTTTTGGCTCAGACATTGCCCTTCCACAAGTACTTTCCTATGTATATCAGTATAAATATACATTTATTTAGCTGTATTTCGCACGTGTAACAGCATCACTGTGGTACCCATCCATCCTCCAATATCCATCCATTCTCCTTTTAGTGAAATTACTGTTCTGCAGTGGCTTCCCACTAGTTTTAGATGAGAGGACCTCTGTTTTAACTGAATTTACTTAATTTTAAATTTATTTTTCCCATTTTAGCTATTTAGCTCAAAACAAAGAGTTTCCATTTTAGCCCATCAAGTTTGCCTGTAGCAGCAAGGTCGCTTGCTAAGCAAGCAGCTACCTCGGCCATGGAGTTGGGTTTGAGTCTTAGTTATTTATTAAAAAGCCACTTTTCCCCTGTCTGAGGGCAGGGTTTTAGCTCCATGGACACCCCGTGCTGCTGATTGAAATATTAAGAGGATTAAATAAATGGTGTCCTCTTGTCCTGTTGTGGTACCTTGGCAGCACGCAGCAAAAACCACAGGAAGCACCACTGTCCTCTAAACATTAAAGAAAATAATATTACAGCACAAACGCACCACCGTCATGAACGAGTTGTAACCACTTAATACGTTTATTGAAAGCTAAATTTTCCGTATTTTTCAGCAAGTTCTCGTGCCCTTTGGGATGCGTTGTGTAGCTCAAACAACCAGCTCCTGTCCCCTCCAGCAATAAAACGTTAATAGACCGAAACTTTTCAATTGCACTGCTACGAACTGCAATTTAATTTTACAAGGTGCCATCAATAATACATAAAAAAACTATTGTAACGCGTAACGTGATGATTTTAATTCCTCGCAGTGTGTCTGGAGAAGGAGCAGATGAAGTGCGGCGCTAAGCAGGCGCCAAATGCAATTATTTACCGATGCTAAACTCCACATGCCCAGCGCTGGCCAGACAAAGCCTATGCAAACACCTCGCTCCCTTTGGTCCCGTTAATTAAATCACAGGCCTAAAAGACTACTTCTGCCTAGCAAACCACACAAGCCTCTGGTTTTGAAGGTTAATTAAGTGCCCAGGAAATAGGCTGTAATAAGTGTTAAGTTTGAGCGACTTAGCATTCACTGTTAGGGCAGATGCTTGAGGAAGAGGACACAGTTTTCTATTTTCCGCACAGGCCTGACGAGGTAATGGGAACACATTAAGGACCTGTCACACGGCACAGCCAGAAGTAGAAAGTGCGAAGAGAAAAGAGCTGGGGTTTTTTTTTAAAGACATTTTCACCTCTGGAAAGGTCTGATCCTCGGTGACAGAAGTGGGACAGCAGAGACCTACAGTCAGCAGCGCTCCAAAAGTGCATCCTCCATAAAAGCTACTCTGTTTTCCTATGCCCACACTTCCCAGGGATGAAATGGGCCTTTTTTCCTGCAGATGAGAACGAAATATGAGGTGAACCAGGTTGCATGGTTCAACCAGATGAGACGAGCAAGGTTGCATCAAGCAGATGTGTGGGGCCAGGCTGCTCCAGATGTGCAACCTCTGGGCTCCTCTGCACCCTCCCCAGTGACCCCACACCCTTACCCTACTCCTCCTGGGGCCCATTTTGGGACCTGCCATAAAAGTCTCAAACAGGACATTAAATAATGTAAGGGAAGGAGAAAGATGAGAGGGTGACTTAACCAGCATGGTTATGGGATTTCAATGCAAGGTAGATCTTGGTCGGAGAATTTGGCTCTCCCATTTGTGCTTTCATGTCCGCAGAATAACAGGGAAACCACTAAGTGTTCAATTCTAGGATACCTTTTACTGTAGTTAGCTTTTAACTAAAATAAAAATAAATTATTGAGTATTTGTCTAATATATGCATACATAATTAGCAATAAAATCTTTATTTTAGCACCTGTAAGATGCAAAATCCTGCAGGAACCTGCTCCATCATTCAAGCATTTACTTTTTGCTTAATTTCTTTCCGGTGGTGTGAATGCACACCGTAAAGCTAATACAGCGTAAGGCGAGGGATGTGCTTCCTCACTGCGGAGCAGAGCGCAGATAACCGCTGAGCCTGAACTGCACTACAGAATTTCCCGTACGGTCAGGAGGAGACGGGGACAAGGCCAACATATCCTCCAGTTGTGGATAAAAATACTTTGCCAGTAAGGCTCCCTTTTCTTGCTAAACCAGCATCTTTTTCCCTAAACTTGCCCAAGTGCATCACATACAGAAATAGCAGAGTGCCTCCGGGACAGGCCCTTGGGCGATACAAGCAGCCTCCCTGGACCAAAAGCAGTGGGTTTACTGGTCTGGAAAGGCCGTGTCAAATGCTTTTATTCCAAAAAAGAGAGCCTGATATTCACACCTGCAGATCTTTGAAACCCAATGTGTCCCGCAAGCACAAGTGTGATCGTGCACAGGGGACACGGCAGTGACCAGGGACAGGGGGAAATGATGGAGACAAACAAGACCCGAAAGACATCAGACATTGGCTTGTACTCAAAGCAGCCTTGCATGCCGCAGATATAGAAATATATTATTTTCATATAATATA
>NW_010181751.1:0-26103 GCF_000695765.1 Mesitornis unicolor
ATCCCCCCGAGGGGCCGTGGGGGTCCTACCCCTAAGGGGCTGTGTGTGGGGTGAGGGGACCCCCTTACGAGGCTGCTTCAGCTGCGGGGCCAGGCGTTGGGGTATGTGGACTCTCCTCAGAGACCTTCAGGTGAGGACTCTGCCGCTGGGGAGACGGCCGAGGTCTGGCTGAGCACCCCCCGGCACCCCCAGCCCCGGGGGAGTCGCACTCGGGCAGGCAGAGAGAGGTGGGGTGGGCGAGAGGGGCCCAACGTGTCCCGTGTGCGCTGGTACGACCCCGTCCCGCTCCCAACGTGAGTGGGGTGTCCGGGATGCAGTGAGGGAGGCCTGAGGTGTGAAGGGGCCAGGACCCGGAGCAGGCTCAGCAGGCCTGGAGGGGAGACCATAACCTATTGAAACAGCTGGAGCTCTTCTTCCTCCTCCTCCTTCCTCCTCCTTCTTCCTCTTTCTTCCTCTTTCTTCTTCCTCATTGTACATTGATACTTTATTTTTTTAATTGCCCAATGCGTTTCTATTGACAAAGTCATATTCCTGCCTCCAGAAAATGCTTGAAGCTTCAAACTTCATCCTGCTCCAGCTGTGCTGGATGTAGTTTGAAAAATAACTCTTAGCTTGTCACTTTATTTTAAAAAGTACTAACTGCTTGAAAAGCATCATAAATTTTATTTCCTTCATGTACTTTTCTATTGCTGTGTGTGCTTGGTATTCCATAATGTGAAATTAATTGGATTATTCTGTACAGGACACTGTTTGAATGTTATGAACACTCATGAATTCTAGGAAGGCTTTGTCGTGGGACAGAGACGCAGCAACATTAGAGAAGTCAGGATTTGGGAACAGAGATACCAGATGTATTGCTGGAACAAGGGTGACCTCAGTTTTGCTCGGCAGTGATGTCATTAATACGCTGGCGATGGGCTCGCAGTCCTCCACGCCTGTCAGTGTGATCTCATCCAAGACCTGGATTCTTACTTCTGCCTCTCCCATCTCTGGAATTGGTTTTCTTTACACTTCATTGTTTCCCCACTGTTTAATTTTGAAGATTCACGTGGGATGAGAGTTTGTATTGCTATTTAATTGCTGCAACAGCTATTTTTTTTAATTTAACTTTTATGTGCAAGATTGAGAATGGGGATTTAAAGGCCAGTGTATATATACCAGCAGGTGGCATAAAAAAGATTTTGTGGTTGGTTGGGATTTTTTTTTTTAAGAAGCTTTTTCTGTGGGGTTTCCGGAGTCACCTTCAGTTTTGAGGCTTGTGTGCTGAAGTTACGCTGAAATGCTTCATAGCCAACGTTCTCTGTGCTGTCTCGGGGCAGCTGAACAGGGCTGTAAGATGCCTTATTTTGAAAAGTATTCATCCCAAATACATTTTTCTTTCTGGTGTTTATTTGGCCTGTCCAACAACATGTGACTACTGTATCTTTTATGGTGCAGCTAAGTTCATTTGAAGCTGTATAAAGCACTTAGTCTCAGAAGTCCCCATGACAGCAGAAACCTGCCCAGGTATTCCACAGGTGACAAAGTAAGAATTATTTTCCTGTATCTAGCAACTAGAAAAAAATATCCCTTTGCTTCTTCTTATCCCTAATGTCAAATAACACACAGTTCCCAAACACGTATTTAATCATTAACAGGTGTCTCACCGTCATCTGTGCAGTTCTGCGTTTCACCTGTTCATGGACAATGAGGCACTGCACGTTACAGCTGAGATGGCGTTAGGTTTTGTAAACACACAGAGCAAACAGGGCCGCGGGCTGTTGTACCGTCTGCGGGTTTGTGTGTGTGAGGTGCTGCCTCTCGGCTGAGATACTCAGTGTTTATGTGATGGGACTGCTTGGGAAAAAAGTGCACTATTCCTACTGCCAGTTTGAAATGGAAAACTAACACAAATGATCCCCTCTGTGCTCAGTAAAGTGTATTTTAGGGAGGTTTCTTGAGAGTGTGAGATGTTCTCCTTTTCCAAGGGCTGTAGAGGCTAAATATTCCAGTTGATGTCTTATCTGCTTGGTTTGTTTTGGTTTGGTGTTTTTTTTTCCAAGAGAAGAGACTTCCCAGATGAACTCAAAAGTGCCGCACATGTTGACTTTAGATAATGTGAGTGGTGTCAGTGTGCACACTTTGTTTAACCCAGCGGCCAGCTCTGGTGAAGGCTGAGGAGCTGCAGATAAAGTGGACAGCAGTTCTGGTTTCACCCACCTTTCTACACCATGTGGCAGGATATAACCGGGGAAAAAAGCACATTAAGAGATTAAAACGAGCAAACCAAACCGTTCCTCACCCGTGTGTGATCTCTTCCAGAACCCCCAGTGCAGCCATGATGCCTGTTGCAACCGTCATGCCTGACGACACGCCGATGTTTGACCCAAATATTCTGCATGAGCTTGACTGGAGCGAGAACACGACGACGTTTTCTCCTGCTATTTCTCCATTAGATCCAGGAGATGGTCTTGTTCTGAGACCGCTTTGCACAGCTGATTTAAATCGAGGTAGGATCCTGTTTAATGAGCACCCTAAATGAGAACTGAGTACTGAAACAGAGAATACGTATTTCTGTCTGGTCTCTCAATAGATAAGGATTGCTCATTTTATCTGATCTGGGTTAATTTTATTGGTGAGGACTTTGAGCACTTGGCACCATGGATTGGTGTTGCGTTGGGTGACCCTCAAAACCGATTTTGAGGTTAAAACAGTAAAACAAATCTTAAAATTCAAGTCAAATCTTCCAAATAATCCCCAGCTTCCTGCTCATCACAGCTTTAGAGAGGGAGAACAGTTGTTCATACTGTTCCCTTTAATAGAAAAGTAATGCGAACAGCACATTGTTCTTGGTGCAAGGAGGCTTCTTCCTTCCGTAACTTGGATGAAAAGGTTTTTCTGAACATCCAGCTTAATATTGCATAATGTCAGGCTTATACTTTTCTTGCTTGAATGCGTGCACCTTCTGTACTGACGCGGCAGTTAACGCTGATGCGTTAGCTGATCCTTCAGCATCGCTTGAGGCAAGAGTGTGATTTTGACATTACAGCCTGGTTCTGTAAAGTGCAGAGCTCAGGTTTTTACATACAACTGAATTGGAAGGTGCCATGAGGGTCTTAACACTCTGGACAGCCGTGTTGGGTTGTTCTGTGCTGTTTGGATCTGATTGTGTGTCTCTGGTTTTTCCCTTCTTTTATAACAGGTTTTTTTAAGGTTCTGGGTCAGCTGACAGAAACTGGAGTTGCGAGACCGGAGCAGTTTATCAGTAAGTATATCGTTATTTCTTGACATTTCCATAGAGGTTGCTGGGAACCAGAGAATACTGATGCCGACAGCAAATCTGCTTGGGTGTGAGGCTCCCAACCGCCCGATGCCAGAGGGATTTATCCACTCAGCTCCCCTGAGGCAGCCTTTGGCACTCGGTGTTGGGTCAGCTGCAGCTATCCTGAAGGGCTTCTTGGCTGGGACAGGCCTGAATTGTGTCCCTACTTTTGAGACCCAGCTTTAGGTGCCTGGCAGAAGGGTGATGGTGGTTTTGGCTGAATTATTGCAGCAGCAGTAGTGAGGCAGAGGCCTTTGATCGTGGCTCAGCAGCATCCTGAGCTCCACTACTTTAACTGGGATGTCCGAAAACATAGAGGTGCTGCCACCTTCACTGCAGGGCCCATCTGCAGAGGAGGGCTCTCATGGCAGCTGAGGAAAAGGCATTTCTTTAACTTCTGCTTTTTCCTGGTTCTGTGTCTGAGTTAGGCTGACTCCAAGGCTTTCGGGTTCTGGGGTTTTGGGTGCATCTTCCTTGCGATCCTGAACCCTCAGTGATCTGCAGTCAGAATCTGTTGCAAGCGTTAAGACTTCACAGCAATTTAATCTGAGATTAATGGTGGCTGTTCCGCTGTCTGTCTGCGCCCACAGAAACCTTCGAGCACATGAAGAGATCTGGAGATTACTACGTTACTGTTGTGGAAGACACAAATCTTGGACAGATTGTTGCTACAGCAACGCTGGTGATAGAACATAAGTTCACTCACTCCTGTGCAAAGGTATATCCTCTCACTGCAGCCGTGAAGTGAGGAAAAAGATCCTGTCCCCCGACTCTGTGCATGTTATTTTTGTGGCATTACTTCTGCTGAGTTGGTGACAGAGGCATTTTTAAAATATCTCCCATCCTTGGGTGCTCAGCTAAGAGTCAAAGGAAGCTTTGGCTTTTCTTAAGGAAAAAGAGCAATTTGACATCTGTCCTGTTCTCGCTGCCAGTGAGCTTTTGTCAGACGCGGTTCTGAGGGAGCAGATGGCTGAGGGTGTCGCTGCCAGGGTCCCAGCCAGACGTGCAAGAACACGGTACTGGGGAGGTACAAATCCCCCAGCGGGGTGAGGCTGTGCTGGGACCGCAGCTCCTATGGGGCATTGCCAGCTTGTCCACTGCTGGAGGAGCTGAATCGAACCAGACAGCGGAAAATCCGAGCATATAAAGCAGCAGGGAAATTAACACAGCGGTGCTCTGTTCCACTAACGCTTGCCTGTGTTTTCACAGAGAGGAAGGATAGAAGATGTCGTAGTCAGCGGGGAGTGCAGAGGAAAGCAGCTGGGTAAACTGTAAGTATTTCAGCACCTTTGCTGTTCCGCACCTCTTGTGGTTGCAGCTGTCCTGCGTAGTGCAGGAAAATGCCAAGTGCTGCAGAACTTTGGTATTGTGTGGCTGATATCTTTAGCTAATTAAATGTTAATCCAGTGTCCGGGGCTGTTTCGTTTAACTGTTGGCTTTCTGTCTTTTTCAGATTAACGTCCACCCTTACATTGCTAAGTAAGAGATTGAACTGTTACAAAATTACTCTTGAGTGTCTGCCAAAAAACGTGGATTTCTACAAGAAGTTTGGCTATTCGGTATCTGAAGAAAACTACATGTTTCAACGGTTCTTTAATTAAGAACTTCTAGTTTTGTTTTATTCTTTTTGTAAAGACTGTTGGTGGAGGAGCTTGTGCTACAAACATTCTCTCTGTGGAAAGTTTCTAGTTTATTGCTGCAAATGTAATAATGATCCCTATAAATAATGAACATCAAATGTGTAAATCCTGCAAAAAAAAATACTGACATTCTAGAAGGGTCCTTTGGGTTACGAAATAAGTGCTTGGAACTAATTTTTACTACTGTTCAGTCTAAGTGAAGCTTTTTTGTTCTAGCTACAAAGAGTTACAAAGGACTCTTGTTCAAGGGATGGTTTTTAACCAAAGGTATATATTTTTATCTCAAATTTTTTCTTGCATTGTATTTTTCTAAAGGTTTGTGCTTCTTTTCTTGGTAGCCAAAGTACGGCTGGCGGGGCTGTTCTCCTGCCTGTACTTCACAGGAGGATGCTGTAGCTCAGGTAGGGATGCTTCTCATGCAAAATTAGTGACTTAAAAGTGGCGTTTGTGCCGTTCTTCGCACAACAGCTCACTGTTGATGGCAGCGTACCTAGAGCATTACAGGCACTGTTTTCCCAAGCTTTCCAGTTACTGTTTGTGCGGGTATGGAAGAATCCTTCTGGGCTGCGCTAAAGCTGATGTTCCGAGTCTAGAAATGGATGTGTGCTTCTCACTGCAGGGGTCCTGCACTTTAGCTGATAATTTTGTTTTCAGGATAATGACTTTTTTTTTATTTTTCTGAAAAAGAGTAATAACTCAGTGGTTTGCGACAGAGGTAACTGGGAAACTGCAATGTCTGACAGAGAATGCACCCCAGCTTGAGCGGGGCTGTGGCTTGTAGTTCACGGGAAGGTGATTTGGGCTTGGCAGTTAATGCACGCTGATGCGTTTGGCTTCACCCAACACCAGACTTGAGCTCCTGAGGACCAGGTGGGCTGTGGCTTTGCTGGTGACAGCAGAGAAATCCCTCATCCTGGGCCTTGTTGCTGCTTTGGAGCACGCCTCTTGCTAGAAGATTGGAGCAATGATTTTAGCACTTTTGCCGGCGATGGCAAGCAAATAACATACAAAGCCCTGGCTTCAACAGTAGCGTTTTGTGTGAAGGCAGTGACAAATCCTCCGTCTGTGAATAGGGCATTATACGAACGTGAAGGTTCGTACAGAGCAGCCAGTCTCGTTTGTGAAACAGTCAGGCCTCACAAAAGGGTCTCTCGTTGCAGTGTCGAGAGCTACTTTAAGCTGTGGTGGGGGCTCTATTGAATGTTCCCGATGGTACTCCACTTGATATAGTGTTTCCTTGGTGATGTCTGTTTTATTTATTGATTATTTTTTTAAAATATCTTTAAGCTGAATAAATGAAGACTGCCAACTGTATCTGATCTGTTGTTGTATTACAGTTTCTAACCCACTTGTACCCCTGTTCTCCACAGCAGACCTGGGCACCTGATTTCCTTAGGGGTGTTTGTCCCTGAGGGAGAGCTGGGTTCTGCTGACAGAACATTGAAGCAGCTCGAGCCGCTTATTTTATACCTGATTTTATAAAATCAGCTATTGCTTCATGCTGGCCCAGATGACTGAAGTGGTTTTCTTTTCCCAGTTTTAATTAATTCTCAGTTTCCACTAATTTAAAGTAGATTATTTGAATTCCATGATATCTACACCATCTAAAGAGCTCCAGGCCCTCATTACGAGTTAATGAAGTGATTAGTACAAGTGAGGAGCAGGTGACTGTGTACCCAGCTTCCATCAGTGTAAAACAAATGTATCCATGAATTGAGTTGAAGGCTTGGTTTTGTGGCAAATACCATGACAATGCCTCTGCTGGGCAGGATCCAGCTCAGCAGCAGCCCCACAGCTCTGTTCTGTACTAGAGGTGACATTCCCAACCTCACAGGTACAGCAGCTCAGTGGTGAGAGGAGAGGTCTGGTCCCCTGCTGTGTCACACCTGGATGGCTGCTGGGCTGCCAGGAATTCCTCTGGAGGAAGATTGGGCTCCTTGTACCCTCCAGGAAAGGGTGTGAGCTGCAGGGCTGAAACTGGTGTGTTCCCAGCACTGCATCTATCTTCAGACTGCAGGCAGATACTGGGGGCTCACAGGTGCCACTGGTTCCAGGCATGCCCCGGCCAGCTGGGAGAACAGCTATTATGCAGGTACATGTATTTTAAGCTGTCACAGGAACCAGGAAAATGCCACAAATAACAGCATTTAACAGCAACAGGTGGTAATAAAATACATTTTGCATCCCTCAAACTACAGAAGCTCCATTAATTTATCCACAGTACAACTGGCTCAACTGGGAAGAGCAAGGGAACAGAAGAACCAAGGATTTTGTCAGACATCACCCATACCGTCACCACCAGCTTCTCCAGACGTTTCATGTTACCTCCTCTGTGGGATTTCATTTTTTGGGTAACAGCTCTCCCCCCATGAGGAAGAGGTCTCCAGCTCCTTTACTCTGCTTCCCCCTAAGCTGGAAAAGGGAACTTCAGCACCTTAAGGCAGAGCTGTGGCTCCCCAAAGCTCTGGGGACTGCAGTTTTGTGACTGAACCTGAGGAATGAAGAAAATTCAACCTCTAAAGGGACCCCTGCTGCCAATTACAGCCTTTGATTTAACCCCAGCAAGCACACAGTAATTGAAATACCTACTGGCAGTAAGCTAAATGAGACAGATGGCAAGAAGTTTTAAATAAAAGGCTTAATAATAGATACGTGAAGAAAACTCATCTCAGAATCCCTTAGGATCTGGGGCTGTTATCTGCAAGGCAGCAGGCAGACAGACCAGAATGACTGTAAAGGCAGCAGCAGGGGGTAATGCCATGAAAAAAAAATTGGCTGGTGGAAAATCCTTAGTCATAAAGCTTGTTAGTTTGTGAAACGGCCTCCCCTGGGAAGCAGCAGGACCCCAGTGAGATAACAGCAGCAGACTGCACATGAACAAGCCTCTCTGGCAAGGGAGGTTGGATGAGTAAAGAGCGTTCTTCCATCTGTGTTTCATCTCTGCCCCTTCCCCAGGGAGCTGAAACAGAGCAATTGCATGCAGAAGTTCTGGTTCCCACCCTTGTAGCTGGCGGCATTTGGTGAGCAGCGCAAGAGCCAGACATCCACAAAC
Organism: Mesitornis unicolor; assembly: GCF_000695765.1. Taxonomy (NCBI): domain Eukaryota; kingdom Metazoa; phylum Chordata; class Aves; order Mesitornithiformes; family Mesitornithidae; genus Mesitornis; species Mesitornis unicolor. The sequence goes on from NW_010181751.1 coordinate 7,994, forward strand.
CCTGCTGCAGCGTGCAGCAGCCTCGTGGGTAAGCGGTGAAACACCCGAGAAGGTGTTTCCTCACAGCCCCAGAAGGATTCTTCTCAAGAGAGTCAGTTAACAGCACATCATAAACCCTACAACTATAAAACCAGTGCTGCATGCACTTAACACTGCTGAGCTGTGGTTCTTACGGAGATCATAGTAATGCTTCCTTCTTTCCAAGCTGAAAATTTCCTAACTAAAGCATCACACATTTCTTAAAAGATTTTTCTCTCTGAAGCCTTTGCGCTGCTCCATCACCAAGGCAGAGGACAGATAGCAGTCAAGTGCTGCTGAATGCTGGTTCAGCTCCACCGAAGCTGTGAACCCTTCCCACATACAGCACATTCCACACCAGAAGAGGTTATGGGGCTGTAAAGCCTCACCCCAGTGTCCCAGCTCAGCTAAAAGCCCTGACTCACTGCAGGATTTCCTCTCCGGTGTCACCAACATCTGTTCCAGCAGCGTTTGGTTTTCAAACCAGAATCTGCAACTTGTGAGAGCCCTGACACAGGCCAGGAGCTCAGGCTTGCTCAGGAGGTTCTGCCCCTCAGCCATTGCAGGAGCTGCAGGACAAGGCAGAGCAGCAGTGAAAAAGCAAAGATCAGCTTGGCACAGGCGTGGTCAACTCGCCTTGAATACACAAAGCAAGGCAGAAACTCCTACAAAGTAAACAGGCTCCTACAAAGGGAAACAACAGCAAACAGCAGCATCAGAAGAGATCCTCACAGCACAAAATGGCCTCGCTGTTCAGATTCATGCCTTTAAATTCAAAGGCATCTGCCCTCAGACTGTTTCCCAGTGCACGTTGCTCACTCTGACAGGACAGGGAGACAGCTGGATGCTCAGATCCCCAAATGTCTCTTTCATGTAGACTCAACTCTCTTGAACCCACCTGTTCCCCATTACAATACAGCGTAATGACAAGCCCAGATTTCCCAGGTTCTTCTAACAGTTCCGTAATTTGCTCAGGAGCCATCCTTTCAATCCTGTCTTTTATACAACAGGCTGGGTGGCAAAGAGAGTGGAGATGCAGAACTGAGACTGTGCTTGCACAATCAGAGGCTACCACAGCACTTTGGAGAGGGAAGAAAAGAGCTGCAACAAACACCTTGGCAATTCCCAGTTTGAAAACTTTAGGTCTTGATATTATTGTGGCCAGTGCTTTGGGCTTCAGTTTTCACAGAATCACAGAACCACAGAATGTTAGGGATTGGAAGGGACCTCAAAAGCTCATCCAGTCCAATCCCCCTGCCAGAGCAGGAACACCCAGATGAGGTTACACAGGAAGGCGTCCAGGCGGGTTTTGAATGTCTGCAGAGAAGGAGACTCCACAACCTCTCTGGGCAGCCTGGGCCAGGGCTCTGTCACCCTCACTGAGAAGAAGTTTCTTCTCCAATTGAAGTGGCACCTCCTGTGTTCCAGTTTGTGTCCGTTACCCCTTGTCCTATCATTGTTTGTCACCGAGAAGAGCCTGGCTCCATCCTCGTGACACTCACCCTTTAAATATTTATAAACATGAATGAGGTCTCCCCTCAGTCTCCTCTTCTGCAAACTAAAGAGCCCCAGCTCCCTCAGCCTTTCTGCATAAGGGAGATGCTCCACTCCCTTGATCATCTTTGTAGCCCTACGCTGGACTCTCTCCAGCAGTTCCCTGCCCTTCTTGAACTGAGGGTGTTTTCAAACACCAGCCTGATTTTTTACCTCAAATGCTGCCACTATTGGCTTACAAAGGGAACTACTCCTTCAACACCAGTTTGGAGATGCACTGTTCTAACAGAGATGGACCATACTGGCTTGATCAACTTAAACCAACCTATAACTAATTTAACAAGCAGCTTTTTAATGCTAGCTAAAAGAATTCAGTCTTTATGTAGGTAAAATTGGTAGCTGCCCTCTCTGGTAATTCAGCCCATGACTATTTTATTAAGTAATTAATCAGTACTCTGCAAAACTTTTAACTCGCATAAAACAAGGTGAGGTTTTGAGAACAGTATTTTGTCTTAAATTGGTCTCAGAGTGTCAGTCTCAAAATAATTCAGTATATAATGAGGTTTTATAACAAGGTAAAGAGTTAAATACCGATTAAATTGCCGTTGTTGCTCAGTTGCCAGTAGTGGAGCACAGTGCAGTTCATAAAGTGCATTTCCGCAAGCGTGACCATCATATACTGAGAACAAGGTGAGTTTTAGCAAACTTTTTCTTTACTAAAGTCTCTTGTTATAAATTACACAAATAACTTTATAAACAAATCCCCCCCAGCTTGCATTTTGTTTAAAGTAATAACTTTATATCATACAAATAAAGAAATTTCAAGTATGAAAAGTGCATTATTGCAATAATACCTCTTTGCAAGTCCAAAAATCTTGGTTTAGAATAAAACTGTAAAGTGTAAAAAAGGAGTAAAACAATCAGTGCCATCTATTCATTCAAGAAGTCCAACATCTTAAAAATGATGCTTAGTGTGTTGCAGAGGCAGATTTACATCTGAAAGCAACATGTAATTGAAAAGAAGCTATGTGTGTGTGTGTGTGTGTGTTCATCATTTTGCAATTCGTTTTTCCCTAGTTTTCTTCACCTTTCTCGGCAGGAATTCACAAGATAAACTGCGCTGTCCTCAGGTATCATCCGTTCTGTGCTGCTGCCACTTGCATGGTTCCAAGTTCATCATCCTCTTCGTGCATTCGCTTTAAACTTCCTGCAAAAGGAAGGAGGATGTATCTGAAAAGGTCGTTTCCAGGGCAGCCGTTATTGTCACCTTGCAGGGACTCTGCCCTTTGAAGACATTCAGCTTTTGGGACAGCAGCACTCTTCTTCCCTCGCACTTCTCCATGTGGAAGTGGAGAAATTTCCTAGAACCCACTATTTTTTGCACTCTTTACGTCTCTCCCCAAACCCTATTTTCACCGATCTTTAGCAGGGGTTGCTACCAGCACACCTCTGTATGGTTCAGGTACCATTTTTACATGCCCTATTCCCCTGTTATCTGTATGAGGGCACAGCAAAACCTTCTCTCAGAGCAACTGCCTTAATTTTAAGAGCAGCAATTACGCTGTGTACTGCTGCTTTCAACGTGTCGCAGGGACCTCGTGGGTTTTGACAGAGAGGGAGAGGCAGGGCCCTTCTCCAGTACAACACAAGAAAGTTCAACCGTAGGAGACCAGAGTATTTAAGTACTGCATACTGAAATTTGAACGTAGCTTGCACACCAACTGCAACCATCTCCTACCCAAAAGATTGAGACTCACTGCTGCTGGGAGTGTGCAAGTCACCTCGCAACAGGAGAGGCTTCTGACCTGTAGTCCCAGGTGGAACAGAGAGGGATCTCTCCAGCTGCAGTGGTGACATCATCTGGATGGTTAATTTTGCTAGATAGATGGCTTCATATTCCTGAAAAAGTTTAATAATATATACTGCTATTAACTTGGCATAATGCTTTGCGAGGATGAGAAGGACAAATTCAGCAAGTTCACTAGGACAGACTAGAGAGTATCTTAGAGTGAGGCAGAGATTTTAGGAGGAGAGTCCTTTGTTGCTTTGACATGAATGACAAAAGCCATCAGGAAAGCAGAGCAAAAGAAAACTTAAAGGATGACAAGAAATGGCTTTAAAGAAGAGAGTAAACTTTCACTTAAAAAAATAAAGAAATGCAATTTCTGTTGAAACAGCTGCTTTGCAGGAAGCAGATTCATCAAATGGCTCTTGAGTTATGACCGGGGGAAAAACAAAAACCAGTCACCTGAAGTTGATGGACAAATCCAGCATTAGGATTAATACAGAATCTTCTTTCTTGAACGTAAGTAAACGCATCCCTGAAGAAGAAGAGAGAGAAAATAATTCAGTGGAAAACATACTGTGACAAAAGTCTCTGTGTTTTCAGGATGCTTTCTCCCAATTATGAGTTCTTCAGAAATACACAGCCTCTCAGCACTCCTCAGAACTGGTTTGTATAGCCAAATTGTCTGGGCAAAATAGGAAGCAGTAGCTGTAACACACTATTTGCCCACCCCCACCTCCAGCTCACTGGCCCGTTTTCAACACATGACTTAGAGCAGCCTCTGGAGGCCTCTCCCATAGTTTTACACCTACGTAGGCCGATATCCCATTCCTGTTAGCAGCAGGACCTACTTCTTCTTAAAGAAAGGATGGAAACAGACCTGCAGGAGAGTGAAATGGAATCACAGAATCCCAGACCGTTAGGGACTGGAAGGGACCTCAAAAGCTCATCCAGTCCAATCCCCCTGCCGGAGCAGGAACACCCAGATGAGGTTACACAGGAAGGCGTCCAGGCGGGTTTTGAATGTCTGCAGAGAAGGAGACTCCACAACCTCTCTGGGCAGCCTGGGCCAGTGCTCTGTCACCCTCACTGAGAAGAAGTTTCTTCTCAAATTGAAGTGAAACCTCCTGTGTTCCAGTTTGTGTCCGTTACCCCTTGTCTTATCATTGTCACCGAGAAGAGCCTGGCTCCATCCTCGTGACACTCACCCTTTAAATATTTATAACCATGAATGAGGTCTCCCCTCAGTCTTCTCTTCTGCAAACTAAAGAGCCCCAGCTCCCTCAGCCGCTCCTCAGAAGGGAGATGCTCCACTCCCTTGATCATCTTTGTAGCCCTACGCTGGACTCTCTCCAGCAGTTCCTGTCCTTCTTGAACTGAGGGGCCCAGAACTGGACACAATATTCCAGATGCGGTCTCACCAGGGCAGAGTAGAGGGGGAGGAGAACCTCTCTGCCCTACAACCACCCCTCCTGATACACCCCAGGATGCCATTGGCCTTCTTGGCCACAAGGGCACATTGCTGGCTCATGGTCATCCTGCTGGCCACCAGGAACCCCAGGTCCCAGAATAATCTGCCCCATGTAAACCTTCGCTCAATCTCAGGGAGTAAGAACTGGTTTATGCATCCATACATGACTGTTTACACTCCCTCCAAAATTACTATTTGCTCACACCACTTGAATTAAAAATGAGTTTCTACAGATGTATCTGACTTCTCAGCTGTACTGAAGCACTCCGGCACTTCAGCCTTTTCAGACAAACTATGTGACTATGCTCTGTTCTTACCTGTACTTCACCCCAAATGTTTCCATTATGTACGCAATAACTAAGGCAGCACTGAAAAGCAACAACAAAAATTAGTAAAATATATTTCCATAGTCTAAGAAACTTAATAAGCAGAGTGGATAGTTTCCTACCTTCTAGAAATCCCTGCATTTCCATGGACAAGAACTTTTCCTGAGAAGGAAAAAAACCAACACTCACCATAACTGTATAGACTGAAGAAAACTCTTTGAAATGCAGGTTTTCTCTCATTATGAAGAACTACACAGTAGCGAGGTACATCTTAAGAATAATGGGTCTTACTTCACTCTAAGTTATGAACTACACTGTCCATTGCTGCCCTGGGATATAAAAGCATGAATCCGTGCTCCTCTGAGGATCCTGACTAACAGAATCTGCATTTCAGGACGACAATGCAGATTTAAGGCCCTACATCAGAGAGGAAACAAAAAACCCACGCACAGAACACGGTTGTGTTTAAAATGAAAAACCAGATACACAAAAAGGTTTCTTTTCCAGTCAGAGGCAAAAGGAAAGAACACTTTGTTCTAAACTTGTACAATATAGTTCAAGTCAAGCACAATAAAACACTAAATTTAAGAAAAACTCATACTCGAGAGCCTAATACATAGCACTAAGTTTTATAGCTTTAACAACAACGTATCAGTAAAGAAGCAAAAAGTTAATATGATTTTTACCTCCACTTTGTAAACTTCCATCAATAAATTCTTTTGTCTAAAAAGGAAAAAAATAAATCACAAGATTCAATTGCAGATTATTCCAGACGTTACTGCTACTTGCATTTAAATCTGGTAGAATTTGAAATTCGGTACCTCTTAGCTTAGAGAACTCCTACAGGGTAACTCCATTCCCAACCCATTCACATGAACACCCAAATACTCACCATAGGGAAAAATCGTATTATATTCTCAATCGGATTATCTGCAATATCCAAGACTAAATACCTGCAACGGAAACAGTCGCCGTGAGTACATCGTGACACCTGTATCCGCACAGCCGACTCAACCCCGCTACAACACCTGGACCTGCTGAAGGAAGCCAGCACCACCCTCCTGGGTCCGACACCCGGGACATTTACAGCGCACGCTCCCCATCCGTTTGTGAATAGTTCAGTGCTCTTCTCAGCGGCTCTATGCATTTTTTTATCCAAATACGCACGTTCTGATTAAACCACCTCAAATTTAGTAGCAGGACAAGCTGTACTCAGAACTAACAACTTTAAAACTGAAGGCAGTTACTGCAAACTCATGGAAACAATTTGCAGGTTTGCCTATGTCTAGGATTTCGCAGGACGAAGAAACTTCATGGTTTGGACTTAAGAGTCTTGCTGCACCTTAGCACATTTTTCAAATGGTCACGTCAATGTGGAAATATTTGGAAAGAACGTTAACGAAAAGAAACCGAATACAAAATAAAGAGTTTAAAGTTAAGACCTTTTGGTGTTTGTAGTTCAGCACGTTAGGATCGTTTCTCACCTAAATAACTGTTGGAAGTTTGGTTTAATAAAATTTGCTTCGATGTTTTGCCGTATGCATATTACATGGGTTATTCCATGTTTCTGAAGTATAGGTAGCTGTGGAAAAAGAAGATTTTTTTAAAAAATTATTGAATCCATCTATTGCACAGTAATTAAAAGCTATGTTTAAGTACACAACAGGGCTACATCGTGTCCTCAAGGAAAATTTAAGCTAGTTTTCTTATATTCAAAATATAGTGTAAAAAAGGTTGTCTTTCAAAAAGACAAAACGCAACCATTAGGAGCTACAAGAAAAAGCATTCCTAAACGATAAACAGAACAGGCGGTGTCTGCCCACCTCTCACTTCTCCTGAAATCACAAGTCCCTACACAATGCAGCAATTTTCAGCCAGCGCTGGATTCTTGCTGGAATCAGACCACTGAAACCAGCATCATTTCAACCACGAGGTAAATTACAGGTACAAGCTTTCCCTTAGCAATTGCCTTTATTTTAGGTGCAATTTACCTTATTTTACTGCATACCTGTGAGTTCCCAGTTCTGATTTGTGTTGCAACACCTCAGCAAAGGAGATAGATTGCCTGACTGGTAATGTGCAAGTCTCCAAAGGTTTAGCTTTTTCTAAGAGACAGTTAAGCCTGAATATAATTTAAGACTCAAATTTAATACAACTTAGTTTTTTCTCCTGAAGCAACCCTTTAGCTCATAAGATTCTGAAGGAAAACACAGCTTTGTAAGTGTGAACCGTGGCAGTTCGGATTCACTCTGGAAAGAGAAGGCATCGCCACCGGTCCTGGTCACATAACCTAAGGGCCATCCCATAAACATACCACCCCAAAAACATACCACACATTACTTCTACTGTGGCATCCTTCAGGTTCCAGTTCAGGATCGCAGCCAAATTCACACCTATCTAGATAACACTCGAACATATTGCCACAGTAACAAATCATCACAGCAAAGTTTCCAAAAATCATACCTTGCTTTTCATAGCTGAAGAATATGGGCCTAAAAATAACCCAGGTAAAATTTCCTAGGAGGAAGAACAGACATTTAATACCAACTCAAAATTATCTGAAATAATATATTGTATTCAACTCAGACTCTGGTCATGGAAACAAGCAATTTACACATTAGTTGGAAATGTGCTATCGAAATGCCGTTTATAGCAGGACAAGGGGGGAAAAAGCAGTTTGGCAAAAGAAAAGAAACATGATCTTTGTGCAGGAGGTCTTGTTTTGGAACAGGAATCAGGTCCTTTATTTGGACTGAGTTCCAGATTGGTGACACCACCTTACCCAGCCCCAGATCAAATGAAGGGAACTCTAACTTTGTATATAATCGGGTCTTGTAATTAATTCCAAACCACTCTCAAGGAAGAAGATACATGCATAGTAAGTCTTCTAGTTTTGTCCTAGTAGTAGGAAAATAGAGATTTTTAAACCATTTATCTCCCCACTAATGAAGATTGTTTTAAAGACAGGACTGCAGATCTTATCCTGTGCAAAGATTTGGCTGACACCATGGTAGGAATATTTTAATTTCCATTCTACTTGAAAACACTCACTTCCAACCAAATTTAAGTTAAAAAGAAAAGCTCCAATACATTTTTAGCAACTGTCTCCTAAAAACATTCGCAAAGACTAAAATGTATTATCTGGGGGGATTCTGAAGAAAAGGATGATATTATTTGGGGTTTTTTTAGTATCTGCACACCAGAGATCCAAGCACAGCTGCACTCGAAGCTGGCAGCCCTCACACGTCTCTCCCATGGTGTTGTCTGGCACTTCACCCTTGATTTTGACACCAGGTCTTTCTTTTTCTTACTGAACACATCACGGGGTTCGACTCAAGTGGTAAATGAAGCCATACCTGCATCTCTCTCCGCATGGGATAGGTCCAATCCTTAAAATAATAAAATAAAAAATAATCACATATACACACAAAGGAAAAAAAACACATTCGGGCAGAGATCTGTACGTGCATGTTATAGAAAAGAAGCAAAATGAATTTTCTGCAGATTGTGCAAGCCACAGGCACTTAGCTTATGCTTCCTGCCACCCCTCCCCATGGGTACCAGTGACACCCAAGTGCAAGGAACACTATTTTGAAAGCTCAAGTTAAGAAACCTCAAGTACTCCACATCAGTGCCAACGCCTGTGCAGAATTGCTTGTGTTGTACATCCACACCTCAGCTTTCTGCTTAGAAACGTCCCTCTGGAGTGGGGAGGAAAATAAAAGAAATAAAGCTTTAGAACATTCTGTACTTGCTACAGAAGGAAAACAACGCCTTTGAGTGGTACATTCCTACAGCCACTGAAAAAACAGTAGAGAGACAACAAGTATAGGAAGTAACTCCCTGAAAATCTGTACTGCCTCACCTAATACATTAAAACTAGCTTGACTTTGAATATTCAGGATTTAGCTTTTATCAGTCTAGAAACTTATGTTCTCCATGAACACAGCAAGCCATTAAAGTTTATTTCCATATTTCTCCACTCCAGACAGTTACACCAGGAAGGATCCTTACACAGTAAATGCATGCACTTGTGTTCAGCCACAAGGACATAGCACTCCCTGTCAGCTCACTTACACCTAGCACATCACACCCTTCCACAAATCCCAGACCCTCACATTTGTGAGGGTTCACCACTCGGGACCCACCCTTTCCTACTGACTACCATCCAACTCAATCCATCACAACTGTCCAGAGCAAATGCCAGGATCAACGTTTTCATCCTCTGCTCCATTTTACACAACTGCCAAAGCTCACAAAAATAAACTGCTCAGGCAGCCTCTATTCCTGTCATTCCTCCTTTCCAACTCCCACCGTCCTCTATTAACAGGCTCTTACTCATGCTTTGACCCTCGCACATGAAGGAGTTGTATCTGAGATCACAGTTACCAGCTGGAGAAAATAATAAAAAAAGGAAATAGTCGAACATATCGAATCCAATAGACTGCATACATTTATTCACAGAACTTCGGTGGTTGCACCGGTAGCTAAGAAAAAGCTGTGCCATATGTCGTTCTTGTTGATGATCCAATCTCCTCAAAACTATGAGAAAGTCTAAATATTCCACCTCTGAAGTGAGCTCAGGATTACACCAAAAAGGATCCAGGCCCTTAAACTGCAGCATCATCCACCACATTAACACTGCAGTTGTACCAGTAATGCCCATTTCACATTAACCCTCTTCTTCTTAACAGACAAGAAAAACGCAGTGCTTCCCCCAAACGCGCACAGTTACACGGGAGGTTTAGCCAGCTCTTGGTAGTGGAATTAGAAAGGATTTGAGTATCAGTAAAGTTATGCTGGAAACCACTTGAAGTGAATCTGGGACAGCATTTCTGAGAAAGCAAACAAACACTAAGCCGCTCAAAGTAATTCTTTGAACACTACCTCAGTGGTAGCACAAACAGGGAAATAAAAAGCACTGAAATTATCTTTGCTGAAGACACAGAGAGGTAATTAGCTAAATTAGTTCTGCATAATCCAGCTGCAGTAATAAAAGCTCCTGGTAGTAGAAAGTAGAAATCCTGTGACAAAAGTGTGGTATTTACAGAAATGTGTCTTTTGAAGGTCTACCTAGGAGTGTTTTAGCATAACCCTGTTGTCTTGCTGCCTATACCAAAGCATAATTCACTCAAAAAGCAAGAAAAGCCCAGTTTTGTCCAAGTTCAGGACAACAGTAAGAGTAATAAAACTGTGAAAAGCTTAAGCTATACTCCAGGAGCACGCAACCGCTTAAGTGGCTTTATTATTCTATTTGTAGAATTTAAAAGGCTTAATCTGGAGCATAATGAAAACACAAATTCGTCACTACTTTGGTCAAGTGGACTTAACAAGATGTAAGAAATATTCCTCTCAAATGCATTAGAAGCAGGGAATGGTGTTAGTCCCAACAGCTGCAAAATAAGCAGGCAAGAATTTAGCAATACACAGTCCACAGGAAACCAAAACCCAGAAGACAACAGATGCCACAGATGTTCTGAGAAATAAAAAAGTCAGTATTGGCTCCACACATCAGTACTCAATGTTCTTCAAGAAGCCAAGAAGACACAGCTTCCAATGGGGTTAATTCTGCAAAATAAATCTCTGAAAGATGATAAAGAAAACATTTAATCTGAGACAAGTACACAAGCTACCGAAACAGTGATTCTGGTGATTTCCTGACAGCCTTCAGGGTTTTTAAAACTCACAACGCAACATTATTCAAATGTTATGCAAAATTATGTAAAATAATTTTACATAATTATTCTGTGAAATAATTGTTCTGTGAAAATAAAAAGATCTAGTAATACAGAGTGAACCCAAGCAGAGGTCTCATTTTAAGGAATTCATTCATCAACCGTGTTTTCCACACCCAGCAGACAAACACCAACTCTTTTTATCCCCCTAAATACAAGAATTTTGCCAAGATAAACACCTGATGATGCCAGAGCTGCACAGAGGAACAGCACCTCTTGCTACCAAGTATTTGGTAGGCTCTCCAGAATAAGTGACAACTCACTGGGAGATGTGATCTTCAATACTCACAAGACACAAAAGTAAAGAGAAGGAAGGCAAAAAATACACCCCAACTCCAAAGTTTTAAAGAGGAGATACTCAGCTCTGACAGATCTTCCCAAATCGGACTCTGATTCACCAGTGGACAAGTTTAAAAGACACCTCAGCTGTTTTGCTGAGGGTGCTCACAGCACTTATCTGCTGTATTATGTATTTGCTCAAATAAACTGAAGGTATGAATGAAGAGCCAAGATTTGTCTACAGTACAAAGAGCTTCTTGGTAACCAATATCCAAACTACATCAAGAGTTACTCTGCCAACAGTTACTGTTATTTTGCCAATATTTTGCCATAGCTGTACCTGCTCTTCTTTAGGAGAGTTTAATGCCAAAAAAACCTCATGACATTGCTTAACTGGTCCCTAGCTGACATTTTAAGTCTGAAGATCCATCTAATTTTCATACATAAAAGGTTTATCCTACTCAATCTTTGCTGAAACTTTGGTTGAAAGGCAACCCACAGTACTGCACATTCATTATTATGGTTAAACTCCTGCTGCCTTATAATTAGTAGAGCCTGCAAACCAGGCTGCCCCAGATGAAGGAAGAAGCTCTCAAAGGTGCTGAAAAAACCTCAAACCACTACAATAAATCAAATGTGTAGTTTAAAGGAGGAGAATCCAACATCAAGAAAGACTTTTTCTAGACTGTAGCTGCTGCCCATTATCCGCTGAGCATCACTGGCTCAGCACCACCTGCAACGACTCTCCCTGCTTTCAAAACCATTATTCCAGTCCTTTTGAAAAGCTGCACACGCCTCCCAGTAACACCTTCCTGAGCAGTTCAGGTTTCTGACCCTTTTCCAACACCCAGACAGCTCTTTTGTTGCTGATGTATAGCATCACTCACCTCTCTGTACAGATTTCTCTCCCCACCACAATTCATCGCAGCAGGACTTCTGCATGATTGGTTGTTCCTTGCGTACCTCAAAAATCCTAAATTTGTTTCCCTGTCTAGCAGAATATGCATATACGTTATACCACTAGAAAGTCTCTCCTCCAAACCTGGTACGGCATCCTTCCACAAGCTGTGAAATCAAAGCTGAAGACAACTGTTACGGCAACGACAGCCACACGTTCTGCTGACCTGCTTCAATCCCTTCATCTGGCAAACTGATCTCTTGCCACTCTGTACAGGAAATTAAAGTGACAGCTAAAAAGTGTTATATCAGAACACCAGAGACCATTATTATATTCACTGATTATATATATTATATATATATATATATATATATCACCCACCCATATTACACATGTAATAGATATATCACCCACCTTTAGCGGGCTACAGCTTGGATTGTGGATGAGATCCAACCTCTTAATGATCACCTTGACACAAAAGCTTTATGCCTAATTCTGAGGCAGTTTTAAATTTAATTTCCACAATGAAATGAGATAACACCTTGACTTTGAAAGTATTTTAGACAACATTTTGAAAAAAACCCCCCAGCTGATACACTCAGGTGTGTTATCGTTAAAGGGAGGATGTTATCATTAAAGAGCTGCACAAAAATAAAGCTAGTTACACCAACGGCCGTTGTAAAATGGAACACACAAGTAGTAACAGAGCGTGCTCATTTGCCATCTTTTAATAAGAAAACAAATTACATGAAGTACTGAAAGCAAATTCAAGAAAAATATTTGAGTATTACAGAAACCTGTCACGTCTATCACTGTGAAGTGAGTTACTTCAAGGGCCTCAAAATTAGCTACAACCAAGAATGAAATGAAAGGCTGTGTCTCCAGTTTCAGTCATGCTTCACGTTCTTGGACAGTTAATTCCAGTTAGAAGCGTTTTTTTTTATATATGTCTTCTTTTATATTCATAGAATAGAATTATTTCAAGTGGATGTGACCTACAATGATCAAACAGTCCAAATGCCTGACCACTTCAGGGCTAAATACTTTTTTTTCCAGGTAGAAGTCCTAGTACAGGTCCTTAAGATATTAACTAACAAGAACAGAGCTATTTGACAGGGTTACGGCAGGCTGGGACAGCACTGCTCACCAAACTCAGAGGCTGGTTAAAGTCAGTCTCCACAATGAGAACCATGGGCTGGGAAGTGGTGTTTAATAATAACAACAGTATTTTTTGTGTATTTGTAAAGTGCACTCAGACAACGGGAAGCCCTCATCACAGAGACATTTTTGTTTTTGAAAATACAAAGGAATATAAAAGCAGGAAAGTGGATAGAAACAATAGCAGGTGGGAAGGAGAGAGTGCACAGAGGAAGGAAGAAGCGTACAACAGGAAAATAAAGGTTATTTTGGCAAAGGGAAACACAAGCCATGGAAAAGGCTAAAAGGCAGACCAAGGAAACAAAATGGAAAGTAGAAACACACTATAGATAAGAAACAAATGTTTCTTATTTATCCCACTCAGTAACATTGGTCCAAAAGCAACCTCTCCCGGCTTGTTAAATACCAACTAGCACACAGGGTTGTCAATGCTGGCTTTTATTAAAGCACAATAAGGGAGCAAAGGCAGAATTCTTCAGCTTCTATGAAGTACGCAGCCAAGTGGCAGGACCACCACACTTTTTATATTATTTTCTTTTTAAACAGACTTGCACAGAAGCTGAGACTCATCTGAATTTTTTCTAGTAGTATTTCTCCTGCGTTCACCCCACGGCAACTCTACCCACTGCAATAGGAGGTCTCAATTATTCACTTTTACAAAGAATCTGTAGAACGAGCACTAGTTTTACTAGTGACTAGTAAAGGAAAATTATATTCAGATTGTTATTAGGCTGTTTATAATGGTGTAAATACATTCTTTTTCACGCCTTGTTTTTTTTAACTACAGCCCAGTGAGCTGGGCCATATCAAAACAGCCAAGGAATGCAGAGGTCTCCTTACAATCCTCATCTTAATTAATAATAACAACAACAACAACAATAATATTAAGTCATCAAAAAATTAAAGTCTTTGGTCGTACAAACCGCTCCAGTTGTGAGCCACCTTCACATCTGCATGGATGCCTGTGCACTTCAGCAGCCTTTGCATGGCACAAGTTAAACATGACTGACAAAACCGCTCGACTTCAGCTGCCAGAGCTCTTCTGATACATGCAAAGCAGGCTGAGAATATCCCATAGTTAGGATCAAAATCTGTCACCTCATTTACATTTCCCAGCATGACATCGCATTCGTTTCAAATTTCTTTTGCTCCATTATGTGGGCAGGTAAAATAAATATTATATTACAGGCTTCCTACTTATTTCAAAGAGTCTGCAGAGGAGGGGAATCACTTCATGTTTGTTAAGGGGGCTATTTGTGTTTCGTATCACAACCAAGAGTAAAGAAGCCTAAGACATTTGTTCCTCCTTTAGATGGACTGCGCTGTCACACAGTCTAAAAAGCAGTCAAAAACACATTAGCATTTCAGACTAAATATAGCTGTCATGGAATGTACATTTCTTCAAAAATCAGGTGCTGAAGACAGTTTGGGTTTTACGTAATAAAAAGGCAACTATGACTGCTTAGTCAATAAGCTGCATTCTCCATTACAAAAGCCATGGAGAGCCCTAACAAAATTCTAAATGCGTTGTGAATACCAGTTTACTCAGCCTGCTTGCGAACAAATACACCAATGTTTTAACAAAGAAGTGAGCCGGTAATTATTGCTGTGTGCCCATTACATATATCCTAGTGCTATTCTTTTTTTAATGTTTGTTTAAAATTTTATGGGAAAATACTGTCAATTACATTCCACTTCAATTGGAGAAGAAACTTCTTCTCAGTGAGGGTGACAGAGCACTGGACCAGGCTGCCCAGAGAGGTTGTGGAGTCTCCTTCTCTGCAGACATTCAAAACCCGCCTGGACGCCTTCCTGTGTAACCTCATCTGGGTGTTCCTGCTCCGGCAGGGGGATTGGACTGGATGAGCTTTTGAGGTCCCTTCCAGTCCCCAACGTTCTGGGATTCTGTGATTCCTTGAATAATTCCAGTCCTTATTTACCATCTTTCCAAAAGTGCTGAGATGTCTCAGTGCTAGCATGGCAGCATGCACTAACTGTTGTTAACCTGACCATCTCCTACTGGGTCTGTAGCCATACGTGTTTGTACTGGTTAAAAAAAACAACCCCGGCACTTCTCAAATTAAAGAAAGTTTGAGACCACACCTTGGAAAACGTATCAATTTTAGAAACGGACATATAAATCTAAGCTTAGAAATGGTTTCCATGCCACGTCCGATCGCTGTTACTCACAAGACTTTGACATATTCGCTATCACCAATCTGTAAAAGAACACGCACAGTTTCCAGACGTTGACGGCACAGACCATAAAAGCTTTGTGAGAATGATGAGTGTCACATCGAATATCCAAAAGTTAACAGTAGAAAACACTCAGACAGCATCAGGACCTGTAAAAAGGGGTTCAGTTTTTACCTGCCACAGACTGACCACTGAACGACCGGAGCTGGGTTACCCCAGACTTCATCAGCTTGTCTTGCAGAGTCAAACAATTTCCGTACCAAAGCGTGGCAGATGCTGGCAAATACCTGTCCGTACTTGACCTATATCATTGTTTCAACACCTGAATGAACTTTAAGTACACACAAATTGCAGGAAAAAGAAAAGTGACACGAGTCACTGAGTACTCAGAAGGAACTTCTGGTCCATCAGTCACTGAGAAGGTGTCAGGCGGGGAATGCAAAAGGCACAACTCTCTCCAGCAGGCAAACATCACCAGCATTTCTTAACGTGACTTTTCACAAGCTACAAAAAGTCCTAATAACCAAGTAGTTTAAAAATCCAGCAATCTGTAACACTACGGACAGATTAGAGACATTGCAAACAACCTCCAGGCCAGAAAACCTCTGCAGTCTGAGTCAACCCCAGCGCAGGCTGCTTCACCCCTCCAAGCCAGCCTTGCCCACTCTGACTTTTCCTTGTGCCAGCGCTAGGGAGCATGAAGCTGTGCAGTCAACCAGAGCAGCTCACTCACTTGGCTTATTATTATTATTGTTGTTATTATTGTTATTAAAGTTGTCACATGGTTACTCGAGTCAGCCAGAAGGGAGCTGGGGGTGGCAGTGAGATTGCCTTAAAATGCCCACAAAGTTGCACGTAGTCCAAGCAGCTCACGTCAGGAACTAAACCAGGTATTCCCCAAGTTCTCTCTCTTCCCCTCAACACCAATATCTTGAATTCAAACCTACCAAGACAGCATTAAACCACACATAGCCAAGTTCCTGAAATAATATTAGAGAGGAATACTCGTTAAAGAATCCCCTCACTGCAATACACAAGAGATGATCTTCATCTTCCCATGAATAATGTACATTTCATGGGCAGAATGATTTTAATTTCCTCAGTTTGCTTTTCTAAAGCATATTCTTAAGGATTGGGCTGAAGTTTGTTACATTCTGCTTTAAAAGTTGGCTCCACAAGAACTTTGAAATCCTCACCCTGGCTTTAACTTCTCTCTTTCTCCAAAATACTCCAACTATGGTGTATTTAGATCAAGTCAGACACATATACAAGGTGTCAGAAAAAAACCACCAACTTTCAGCTTTGGAAAACAGTCCTTGAAACTCTCCACTATGGTCCTGCAGCATGTGAACCTCTAACTTTCTATATACTATACTACTGAGAGATAGAGCATGAAAAAAAAGAAATAAAATCCACTTTGAAGGACAGTGCATTATAATTTCAGTTTTCATCAGCTAAGAGTTGTTAGACTGGCAGTGACTTTGTTTTTAAAGCCATTTTAACCATTCTAGTTATAAACAGGTTCAAAAAGCCATCCATGCTAACGAAGTTAACCATTTTCAAAAGTAATTCTAGAGAATGATCGGTTTCTCCAGAAAGAAAAGGTGTTCAAAACCAAACAAATTATAAACCTCACAGGGTGATACATAATTTGTGTTCAGATACAAACTGATTACAACTTGCTGAAAACAACCGGGGTGACTTGTAAACACCTCCATAGCTCTGAAGGGAACAGGGCACTAAATCTTGACAACAAATGCAAGAAAGAAAGAAACATAGTAATTGCCATATTTCGGGTAAGTTACTGCACTGCAATAACACAATTAAAACAGAACTAAATGCTGATGTTTCTGAAATATGCAACAACCTATAGACCTCTGAAGAGCTCAGATATGATCAGCTTCCTGCATGAAGACTGTGACATTACGTATTAAATATCTGACTCTACCAAAGCGGGACACTTGGGGCTGTTTGGGACACACGAAAACACACCACCTGTATCCAGGGTCAGAACAGAGAAGCCAAGCCAAGTTCAGAAATCGGACACCCCGCTGACCCGACTCCTCTGACACGGCGCAGGGTGCAGTTCAGTTTTAGCAGATATTGCCACCTGTCTTAGTTTGCAGAGAAGTCTTGGCTCTCGAGCACCATAAAAATGCCTTTCCAATAGACTCACCAGAGCACCAAATTGTTTCTGGAGTGTCTAAGAGTTATCAGACATCAACTGTTTGGAAAAGGACACGCAGGTACTCACTGCTAGCACCTTTCTGCATGGACAAAAAAAAAAGGGGCGAGCAGGCAGGCAGCAGATGGAGGCCAGGACTGGTGACCGTACAAAGGGAGAGGGAACACACAGCTGGAAAGCAAAAGGGCGGCTCGTAGGCAGGCCGTGACACACTGAAGTGCAGAAGAGGGGACATCAGAGCCAGCAAGCCGGGGGAAAGGGCAGGGGGGAGCGTCAGAGAGGAAACGCCATGGGAGCAGTGGTCAGGCAAGATAAATTGGAGGGTGATTCTGCGGAAGCAAGAACCCTCTCTTGAGCAGGCAGGGCTTGCTTGCAGCCCTGAGAGCAGGCAGGTGAGGAAAGGCCGGAGGCACCCGAAAGAAAAGATGTAAGAGGGAAGGGGGTCTGTGGAGAAGACAGGGAGCAAAGGGCCACAGGCAGGACCGGAGGATATGGCCGGTGGGGGCTGGCCCAGCGCCCGGCAGCGGGGCCTGTGGACGGGGGTATCATCGGTACTAGGGAGAC
>NW_010181752.1:0-1287 GCF_000695765.1 Mesitornis unicolor
CTCCTGAGATTCTGTGATTCTGTGATCTCTCAACACCCGTCTGACTCCTAGGCTGATGGGTTGGGTTGTTTTCATGCTGGATGACCCTGCACACCATCGGTAGCTGAACCGAGCGGTGGCATAGAGCGGGAGGTCGGTAGCTCTTGCTAGGGAATGGAGGGCAATGTTCAGCATAATCCCCTCTTTCTGCCTCCTTCTGGACACTACTTGCGGGCTCACGCTGGCTCTCCTCAGCCTCAGCCACCTGGATTTTTGACTCAATTCCTCGAGAGGGCGTTTCCCGCACCTCAGTGCTCTTCTTTCTCACTCCTCCTCATCTGTCACCAGAGCTCTGGAGGATTTTGTACGACCCGAGCAGCTGGATGGTGAAAACCACGTTAAATGTAGCAAGGGACATATTAATACTAGATCCTGTGTGAAGGTGCTGCATGTCAGCCAGCATAAGGCAGCACTTCCTGTAAGGTAGATGTACCATAATGAGACACAGCTTTTTGAAAATACGGCCTCACGGTCCTGACTCACCTTAAAATCGCCTGAGGATGTGTGAGACATGAAAGGCTGTCTGGCCTTGGGGCAAGATAGGGTGCATTTCAGCACGTGGCTCTGTGCTTGGTTTCAAGGTGTGACAAGAAGGTCCCTGCCTCCAAGGGGTTGATGATTTCTCACGCACCCAAGGTTCTCACCCTGTGTCTGAAAAGGTTTGACGTTCTCATGGGCAAGAAGATCAGCAAGGTGTGCATGCGATCGCAGTGCAGCTTTCTCTTCCCGGAGCAGGAGATTGCCCAGAGCAGTACGCTCTTTCACAAGCTGTTTGCGTTGAGTTTTCTCTGTTCTCTTCTGAGCAGAGGAGAGCTCCCATGGGATGACAGGCACGTGCTCTGCTCCCACAGAGCTGCTTTGGCCGAGAACAGTTTCCTGCCACCCAAACCGTTCCATGTTGCTTTAGGCCAAGCCAAGTGTTCACGAGCCCCAAAGATGTATTTCTACACCTCCGGCCCCTGGTCTTGGCGGGCTCTTTCGGGTGACATTTCCGGATCATTGCTGAGCCCTCTTGGTCTGTCATAGTTTGTGAAGTATCCCGAGCGCTTGGATCTTCTCCCGTACACGTCTCAGACTGCGGGAGAACCACTCCTCTACTCCTTATACGCTGTCCTGGTGCACAGCAGGGACAGCTCTCAGGAAGGACACTATTTCTGCTACACAAAGGTAAAGAGCAACTTCCTTTTTAAGGAGGGAAAAATGTATGCTGGGGGAGCGAATCTCCAGGGCAGTGTTATTGGCAGCCAA
>NW_010181753.1:0-6356 GCF_000695765.1 Mesitornis unicolor
CCGAGCGATTCTGTGTGATTCTGTGATTCTCCATTTTCCCCTGGCACCCTCACTATCAATGCCCTCCCACCAGCTCTTGTTTCAGGTGCTTACTCCTCCTTATCTCCGTTTTGGACTGCATCCTCTCTGAAAGAGTAGCTGCTCTGGTGTACCGTTGCTTATTGCAGTAGAGTTGTTAACATGCTGTTAGAAATGCGTGTCAGATGTGTCTGTATATTCACTTTGTATCGGAAATGTACACTTCCGATTCAGTACATCTTCATGTCTGCAATGAATGTCTGAGTCTAATTTTGGCAGGAGACCTCTCCAGATTGTAGTAGTTCATTCTGGCCTGTTTTTATTGTGGAAAACAAGCATTAATTTTATTAAAATACAGGAAAATCTTTGTGTCAGAATTGGGTGTTGGGAAAGCTTTAAACCTTGGGAATCGGATTTGTCCTTTTTTGGTACCAACAATAAGCTTAGAACTTCTGTTTTACTGCTAGAAATCGCTTAGGAATTCAAGCACTTAAATATATATGACCTAGATAAAAGATACTGAGCATTTATAGTTCATACTGAGTTTGACTTCACTATAGTTGAAGTTTCTTAGCACCTTTTCTTTCTTTCCAC
The DNA here is from genome assembly GCF_000695765.1 of Mesitornis unicolor. Taxonomy (NCBI): domain Eukaryota; kingdom Metazoa; phylum Chordata; class Aves; order Mesitornithiformes; family Mesitornithidae; genus Mesitornis; species Mesitornis unicolor. Next base: position 613 of record NW_010181753.1, read on the forward strand.
AGTCCAAATACATGCATTTGTTTAGCTTTATAATATTAAGCTGCTATTTTTCAAGGAAAAAAATAGTTTAAGGTAGGAAAAGCCAACTTAGAATTTATCTTGTTCCACACAAAAGACTTTTATAGCAAATAAAATGCCTGTTGTGTACTCATCTTACATCTGTAAATTGCAAGAATCTTTCATTTATTATTCTGGTTTTTGACTGTCTTGTTTCATTGGTGAAACAGGCACCACTGGCAATTAGAACAGGGAACTGTAGAGAGGCCAATAATTTTTTTTCAAAGAAAATACAAATGGAGCTATTGGCTTGTTTCTTTTCATTCTATTTTCTTTTTTTTAATTATCAAATCTTTTTGTGCCGTAAGAAATAGCAACTAGAACCTTTGCTCTGTGAAACAGAGTAATTTTTGAACTATGATAGACTCAAGACAAACAAGAAATTTTAAATCATATTGCCATCATCTTAGGTGAAATATCCTACATGCTTAATGCTTTTTAAGTTATTATGTTAATGCAAAAGTAATTAATACTATCATGGAAACATATACACATCAGTCATGGTGATGATGCTCTTGTCCCATCTAGTGAACACTACCCACTTTCAAAACAACCTAATGAATATGTAGAGATAGACATAGTAACACTCTAAAAGACTTCACATGTGCATCTTCTTGCCATATAGTCGTTGTTAGTAGTTGTTATTGCCTGATGTAACATCTAATAAAAAACATATGCTGTATGTGTGTATCCTGTGTTGCAGCATAAAACTGCAGCCCATAGATAGTGTTGGCGCATTTCGAAAGGGCGGGACTTGGTGTCATTACTTTTGGGTAGATTTCATAGGAGACATCCTGAGCAGGCAGGATTTCAAACCTCTGTGGAGGTATGAATTAGTGTTGTATTAAAAGTGACCTTAAAAAGAATGAAGTGCATCAAGTGCTTCCAGCAATAGAAATGCTTCCTTTTTTTGTTTGCTGTTTTGAGTCAATCATTAATACTTGTGAATTATCATAAGAAACTATTTTAAAATTAATCAAACTAAAGTAGATTCTATAGCTGTTAGGATGAGGTAATACTCTTATGACTTTGGTTATTTCTCTTGGATTATTGTACTCTCAGAGACATTTAAAAATGATATTACAGCATCAGGTATCTTCTGTTGTCAGAAGTGAAAGAAAGAGGTTATGAAAGCCAAAAATGAGAATTTTATGTGCAACTAGTCTTAAAATATATAGAATATGGTATCTTGGCACTCAGTGCTCACTGGGGAGGAAAAAAGCTGTCTTTGTGACCTCATACTGCCTTTAGTAATAAAAGCATAATACTGCTTTCTCTGAAAAAATATGAACTGTTGGTAGCAGTGGTAGATACATTACTTTGTAGTTCTATTTCCTTCTTTAATACTCTGTAACTCTTACAGAGTTGTTTCATGTTCTTCCTTTTTAATTTTTCTGAAAAGCCACACTGCACTCTCCGATAAGCAAAAAGGGTTGGTTTTTTTTAAATTCCATTAAATTAAAAACTTTCAGACAGATACATTGAATATGCATTTTGTCACTTTAATCTAATCTGACATAAGAATTAATAGTTCTAATGACATTTAAAGCTATTTTCAGTATTGTACACTGTGGTACTTTGTGAACGCTTGAACAAGAAGTTCATTTCATGTTAACTTCAATTTGTGAACTTCCATCATCACATGGTCCAAATAAATGATCTCATCCTTAATATTTCCTTAGTCAAGTTCCGGATGTTGTTAAATTTATCGTGTTCAGCTTTCAAATTATTACTGCAGTAACTTCTTGGGTTTTTTAGTCTCCGAGTGTGATGTGACTGTTAATATCAAAGCCTATTTCCTCAGAAAAAGAGGTGTTTATTAGTTACTGCAGCCTCTGACACTTTTTTCCCCATCAACAGTTTGACTAGTTCAGTTTTGCTAATGCTTTTCCATCAGCCTTTTCCCTTCAGAGGAATTTGTGCTTCATCTGAGTGTTATCTTTTAGTTCAGTTTTATTTTCAGTGATACTTACAAAGATTACATGGGGCAACAGGAAGAAAGACCTTGAAGTTGTGAGCCAGTCATACCTATTTTTTTCATTCAGTCAATACATGAATGGGAGTTGTATAGTTGCAATTATACAAGCATAAAACACTTTGGAGAGGTGTCCCTGGATGATGGACAATACCATTCAGTGACAGTGAATTCCTGAGTAAGCTTGACTGGGGTCTTTTTCTTTAGTTAGCTTGATTTTCCTGGGAAAGAAGTAAAAATCAAATTTTTTTGGGGTGGCAGGTGTTATTTCTCCATTTTGTATAGAGATTAAAATGGAGAACTACGTGATAAGTTTGAGGAAATTGAAGTTCTTTTCTTTCATGGTTTGTACTGCAAAACATCCATAGTAGCATTGTGAACAATACAGTAATGTTATCTGTAGGGGTTCTCTTCACTGATTTTTTTTTTTGTAGTGAAAACCATAATGTCATCATCAAGTATTGTATTTTGACCTTTTAACCCGTTTAACAAAGAGCTCTTACTCTGTTGTTATCTGTAGCTTACAAGCACTCATGCTCCTTAACCTTAAATAGATAAATGAATAGGTAGATTTCCCTTTTGCCACTGGTTGATAATTTTTAATGCAATGAAAGGCCAGCAAGTCTGATAAAGTGCACAGAAAAGGCTTAACTGTATTAGGACAGGGAAAAGGGGAACTTGGTTTCAAATAAAGTTCTTTTGTTTTCCCAAGTGCAATTAACTCGAGGAATTGTGTGAAATTTCAGTAAAGTCCTAAGCTACCTCCATGGATTCAGTAGCTTCTGACAACACCATCTTGCTTCTTCCTTTTGTTGGCCTCCAAATTGAAATATAGTTAGTGTTGATGTTTATTTGAAGCAATCATACTTCATACTGTTACATGATTTTTACTGTAGTTTTTTTTCTATAGTAAATTTTACTGCTTCCAAAAAGGCAAAAAAAAGGTAAAAAAAAAAAAAAGCTGTGTTATATGATGATCCTGCTAGTAATTCAACATACATGGTAAATCCTTAGCAAAATCTGATGATGACCAAGATCTTGGATACATTGTGGTCAGGATTAGAACAGGATATGGCATAGACACAGCTAGGACTCTAAAAGATTCCAGCACTGTGGTAATGGAGATACACATAAGATCTATATGACGAAGAGCCATTCTGTGTTGTATCTTTTTGCAGCTTTATGGTTTATCATGTTTGTTTATGAACAAAGTAACAGGAACATATGAGAGATGGTAGTAGTGGCTTCTCTCATTTCTTTGCTGTTGAATTCAGATTGTGAAGTGAATTAAAACTGCACGCTCTCCTTGAAGAATGTGGTTTAGTTTATCTAAAGGTAGTAAACAAAGTGTTTAATCTGATAACTAAAGAAGCTTGATTTTAACGGTAGCTGGCAATTGCAGCCGGTGGTAACTAAAATAAAAATGTGACAGGACACCGGCTGTGGAGTGGTGGCTGGAGATGAGCGCAGGCGAGACCAAATTGCTGCTGATTGCAAAGGGGAAAGACATGGGAGAACCCATTGAGATGACCTGACCACCTTCTGTCTGGTGCTTATTCGCAAGAAAAAGGAGTATGAAGTGTCCTGACAGTTCCTTGCATCACTAATTCAGAATTGTTTTCAGCTGCCTTGAGCAAACCAGGTGTGCAGTGAAAAGGATCCATTGCCTCGTCATTGCTCTCATTGCCAGTTTTGAGGCTTTAATGCCAGAGGATTTCTGTAGGCTTCTACTTTGCAAACAGCATGTGCAGAGCAGTCCACATCCACTGATCATCACTAGCCCTCTGCTGGGTGCTGCAGCTGCCGCAGGTCACCTGGTTGTCCTCCATGGCATACAGTTTCAGTGAGAAGGAGTAAGATTTGCTTGATTTTAGAACAGACCCCTGCTAACCTAACTCATGTGTCTGAAGGGAGTGGAGGGGTTGCTTTCATTAGAAGCCTAGCCAGGAAGCTTGAAGGTGTCAAACTTCAGCAAGATCCAGCATTGATCAAGTGGTAGCATGGTAACATCTACCACTGATGCTGCTGTGTTCAGAATACAACCTCTGTGCAGTTCAATAGCCAAAGCAAGTGGAGGGTTAAGCTACAGCAGTTTTAAAAAACTCTTCTTAGAACTGTTTTTAGAGACGAGACAGCTGTATTCCTTTGGGATAACAAAATCAAAGGCAAGCATGTGCTAATGCTGGGAGAAGGTGGTCTTGAGTAAGGAAATGCGTTGGAAGAACTTGCTTTTCAAAAAAACCTTTCTGCCATAAAAACTAGCTGCTGACCTTCCTTTTTGTCAAAACACATCTTACCAATTGCATGCGAGTGGAAGAGGGAAGGAGAGAAATAATAATAAAGAACAGATCTTCCTGAACAGCTTCGAATGCCTCTTGAGAGAAGAGCCCCAGCAAATTTAATAATTTTTCTTAGGAATTTATCTGTTAGTGGTGAATACGCAGACAGAGCATTCATCTGCCGTGATGCTGCTGATCGTCAAACAAAGTGCGTGAGCTTACTAGAGCTCAGGAAATGTTTGGTAGCTCTGAGTTTGGCACTTTCTGTGGTAGCGTAGGATGATTATTTGTCTTGGGGAAAAAAAAACCTCACAAGGCAATGAAGCTTTGTGGCTAATTAAAATCAGAAGGAATATTTGAGCTGTTTTGGGGGAAATGTAATCAGCTGGGAACAAAAAAGAAATATATTGCAGGTAGAATTCCAAGTGTTCAAAGCAGAGATGCAAAATTAATTAATGTTTTTCTCTGATTATGCAGTTAGCCCTTTCCTTACCCTTAAGTTTACCTTGGCTTGGGCACTTGCAGTTAAATGGCACTGTGAAAATTACTGGAAAACATTAACATTAACTTGTTATTGTAAGCTGACATCATGCTGAGCTTGATGGGAAGTAGAAATTTATAAATAGCTTGTCCATATGCGTAAGGCAAAAAAGTGCTGAGTTTCAGCAGTAGCATGATTTATGTATTTGCTTTAGTTTAAGTTTCATCATAAGTTACCTGTGTTTCTATGAACTTTGTAGTTTCAAGAATTATATGATACCAATAGAAAACTTCAGGAGGATCGGTGGTCCAAAACTGATGAACTCTGAGGAAATACTGTCTATATTTTCTGTGCATTTTTTTGGTCATATAGTCTACATCTTATTGGCAGATAGGTATTCTTCCCACTGTTTTCTTTGGAAAGCAAAGTGTTTTCAAAAAAAGTATACTTAATTTAGTCATTTTTTTCTCCCCACATAAATTCTTATGCACATGCTTACTATCTGTGAATTGGAACTTAAAGGATCCGAGTTAAGTCTGTCTCTGGGATGCACCCCCTGTAGATTTTAATTAAGTCACATAATCTCTCTATTACTTTCCTGCAAGACTTTCTTCTGTAATAATCCTTTTGGAATATCGGATGGAGGGTGGTGGTGGAGGGTGCCAAGGGGAAACTACAAAAACTGAGAAGCAATATGCCATTACATCAGTAAAAGCTTTATTTTATTCATTATTCATGGAAAAGAAGTTAAAAGATGATGTGTATTTTGGGAAGCTAGTCCTCTCTTCTCTCAGGTGACCTTCCCTGTTGGAAAGTGGCTGTATCCACATCCTCCTGTGCTGAATGCTGTGGCCTTGCAGTACAGTGAGACTGAAAATACAGGAAGGCTGAGGATTGTCTTTGCCCTCTCATGGTACAGCTCAGTGGGATCACAGAATCACAGAATCACAGA
>NW_010181754.1:0-20676 GCF_000695765.1 Mesitornis unicolor
TGCAAACTTGCTGAGGGAGCACTCAATCCCTAAAAAAAATTTGAAAAAATTTCAAATATATATGTTTTCCTGTCTTGTACAGATAGCTTAGAGAGTCAGTGTTTCACTCTGAATTAAATACAAATCAACTCTTTTTTATGCGGTAATGATAGACAAACAGGTTATCTCTTGGTTCAGACTCATGAGCAGTTTACAACAGCTTTAGTTATGGCATATCTGCTGAGTAACAGAGATTGCTAACCCTTTTTGCCACTACAATTGCCAGGCAATATCACTTCACAGGCACTCATTAGGAAAAATGCTCTAAGGTAATTCATATACCTCATAGTTAGACTGGCTAAAACAGTGAGTGTTCTAAATCTGCTCTTCTGCTTGCAACCTTTAGCTTTCAGTTACATCAAGATTGACTTGTTCATGTTTCTGAGCCCTGAATTTCAGATAGTTATTCTGGGCGTAAGATACTGCATTCAGATCTTGTGCAAAATTCAGACCAAGTGTAGAAGTAGATACAATTACACTGTAATTGTTAATCATAACTTTGCTCGGGCTATGACCTACCTGACAGGACCTGATGGGTATTCTAAATTCACAGGTCCAGACTGCTCCATCATGAATTGCTCTTTGGCTAGCATAAAAGTTGGGTCAAAATAAGCTTCTCTAATGTGGTACGGATTTTGGGAGCAAAGCCCAAACACTGTATTTCTACTGACCTGAGTGAGCTTTAGGCTGCTGCAAATGAATTCCAAATGAAAGGCAGTTGAATTGATCCTTCCCCTGTACTCAGCACAGCTGAGGGACCTGGAGTTGTTTAGTTTGGAGAAAAGGAGACTGAGGGGAGACCTTATTGCTCTCTACAACTGCCTGAAAGGTGGTTGTAGAGAGGAAGGTGTTGGTCTCTTCTTCCATGTAACTAATGAAAGAACAAGAGGAAATGGCTTTAAGTTGCACCAGGGGAGGTTTAGATTGAATATTAGGAAAAATTTCTTTACTGAAAGAGTGGTCAAGCACTGGCACAGGCTGCCCAGGGAGGTGGTGGAGTCACCATCCCTGGATGTGTTCAAGAAGTGTGTGGATGTGGCACTTCAGGACATGGTTTAGTGGGCATGGTGGTGTTGGGTTGATGGTTGAACTTGATGATCTTTGAGATCTCTTCCAATCTTAATGGTTCTGCGATTCTGTGTGAATTGCTAGTTTTCTTTAACTTGCCCTTTGGTCAGTGTTATCATTGGGCCAATCATAGGTAGGGAAACCAAGTATTTTTCCCCTTTCGTGTCTTCTTTCAGCTGTACTTCTTACCACATCAACCTAAACAGTTTACAGAAATGTGGAAGACATAGAAAACTTTATTTGTTTTGGGGAACTGCTATCTCTTCTCCCTTTTGTCTTAAAGTGAGACATTGCCCAGATTTGTGTCTTCAGACAGCATTGAACACCTTAATAACAGTAATAGTACAAGCCCAAGTTATATTCAGCATCTTTTCCTGGGGGCTTTTTGTGACTGTCACCTGGCTCAGCCTTCGTGTGTCATGGGCACGATAACACCTTTAAAGTGCAAAGAGGGTACTTGCCTCTTTATGAATTTACCATCTTGCCTACCACCTATTCAGGTTTACATCTTCTTAAAAAATATGACTGATCACTTTGTTACTTTTCCATTTCATTCCTTATACTCATGTGCAGCATCTTTAAGTTTTTTGGAACTTTTTATCTTTTAAGAGAATAATTTGAATATTTATGTTATCTTGAGAAAATGTTTATCCCGCTGAACAGTATATCAAATGTTTTAGACTGAGTCTGGGAAAGCAGAGTTTCACATATAATGCAGATATATGCACACATTCCACAGTTTATGGGGTTTATTTTTTAAGTAAAGCAAAATTAGAGCCAATCCAAAATGACTGACCTTGGTTAAGACAAAATAGAGACATCAACCTGTCTGTTATATAATGCTTTTTCATATTATTCCTGTTGCTAAAGGAATTAAAGAATGGATAGAAAATATGAAGTAGCAGCTTATGGGAAGCTAGAGAAGAAATTTAGATCTCTTCTTCTTTGTGCCACCTTTCTAAACATGAGCATTTCCTATTGGAAATATCATAGAATCATAGAATATCTCAAGTCGGATGGATCATTACTCTTGGTCGATCTCCACTGAATTCGCTCTTGTATGTCCATGTCTTTCTTGCACTGGCGTGCCCAGAACTGGACACTGCACTTCAGATGTTGTTACTCCAAGTACCAAATAGAGGAGTGGGATCAGTTCTCTTGGTCTTCTGCTTGTACTCTTACTAGTACAAACCAGGATGTTGTTGACCTTCTTTGCCTTAAGGAAACACTGCCGACTTCCATTCATTTTGTCCATCAAGAACTCCAAAACTGCTTTCTAGCCAGTCAATTCTAAGCCTGTTCTTTTTTATGGGATTATTCTACCCCGTATACAGGACTTGGGTTTGCCTTCATTGGCGCTCATAATGTTTCCCCTCAGGCCATTTTTCCCAACTTGTTAAGGCCCTTTTTAACAGCAGCCTGGCTCTCTGGTGTAATGACCACTACCCCCAGTTTGGTATCATCCACCAATCTGCAGAAAGTGCCGTCTGTCCTACAGTCCAGGTTGTTAGTAGAGATGTTAGGCAGTATTGGCCCTAAAATCACTAGCTGAGGATGAAGGATAGCTCTAGTGACAGACTACCAGTTGGACTTTGTACCACTGATTCAATCCTTGGAGTCCAGCTGCCCAGCCAATTTTCCACTCTCTGTATTATCTCTCACCACTGTGGCCATAACAATGCTATGGAAGACCATATCAAAGTAATTGCTAAACTTAAGGCAAGAAATACCCACAGCTTTCCCCTTATCCACAGTGTAAGTCATGTCACTGTAGAAGTCACTGCAGTTAATCAGGCACAGTTTGCCCTCAGTGCATCAATGATGGTCATTCCCAATCATCTTCTTGTCTTTCATGTGCTTGCAAACAGCTTTCTATAAACTTACAGGATCTGAAGTGTGACTGGCTAGCCAACAGTTCCCCAGATCTCTTACCTTTCTTGATGTCTACATTGTCCAGTCATCAGGAACCCTGCCCTATCCTCATGACTTAGGAAAGATTATAGAGAGTGATCTTACTAAGACATATATTACTGTATGAGCTTCAGATGTATCCCTTCCAGTCCCATAGACCTTTGTAAGTTTGTTCTAATTTGCACCGTATCTGAGTTCCTTAAACTTTATTTTTTATATTAGTTCAAATTGACCCTCACTGCCAAAGTGAATAATAAAGATTCCAAGATTCCTGATTTTGAACAATACCCTTAAAATCATATCATGTTCTTTTCGTCATAGAGATAAAATAAAGTCACAAAAATTGGAGATATATTTTTGGAGACACCTGTCTTTGAGGCAATTTTTCAATGATTTTCTGAAATAACTGACTACTTCCAAAAACCACATTTGAATAGAAGCTTACATTTTGAATGGTAATCTTTACCTGTTTCATAAAAGAAGATGAAATTTAGGTTTTCAGAAATGTTCCCAAAGCATGACACATGTGTTCAGAGTTTCAGGCACTTAATAGTATTCAAAGCCAAAGAAATCCTCTCTGATGTCAGTCTTCTTTTAAGAAAGTGACCAGGCTCTACTGCCACCTGGTAGAGATTCTGCTTTAGTTCAAAAGCTTCAGAACTAGAAGCTGGAGAACTGATCTTTTGCTGCTAAACCCTTGCAGACACTGAAATGACATATTAAAGGACTGAAATACCATTCACCTGGTAACTTAGTCAACGTTCCTGATCCAGTGCTGAAGGACCAACAGCTCAAGCTTGTACTTTTTAATGGAATATTTTAATCACAGAATCACAGAATGGCTTGCATTGGAAGGGACATTGAAGACCATCCAGTCGAACCCCTTGCCATGGTCAGGGACACCTCCCCCCCTAGGGAGGGGGCATCCGCAGCTTCCCTGGGCAACCTGTGCCAGTGCCTCACCACCCTCATAGTGAAGAATTTCTTCCTAATATCTAATCTAAACCTAACCTCTTTCAGTTTGAAGCCATTATCCCTCTTTCTATCACTATATACCTTGTAAAAAGTCCCTCTCCAGCTTTCTTGTAAGTCCCCTTCAGATACTGGAAGGCTGCAATAAGGTCTGCCCGGAGCCCTTTCTTCTCCAGACTGAACAACACCAACTCTTTCAGCCTGTATTCATAGGAGTGGTGCTCCAACCCTCTGATCATCTTTGTGGCCCTCCTCTGGACCCGTTTTAACATGTCCATGTCCTTCTTGTAGTGGAGGAAGCAGTGCATATCCAGAAGCAGTGCATATCTCATAGGGCAATGAACTATTGTTAAAAAAAGGAACATCCTAATTGAGTAAACCACAGCTATAGCATGTTGGTAATGATTTTGGTTACTTTTTGTTTATAGGTCCGGGAAGCAGATACAGGAAAGATTGTTCCAGAATTAGGAGTTTACAGTGGAAAAACACAATGTAATATGTCCCAGACTGAATTATGTAAATAGATGTCCTTTTCTTTAGATCCCTGTTTCTGTCTGAGTTTTCTGGTGGGAACTCAATAAGGATGTAAGTGGGGCTGCAAACATCAATTTAAATTCACAGTAAAGTCTAGTACATTCAAATGATGAGCTTTATCATAATTCAGAAGGAATCTAAATGTCAGTTACATTACACTGTTTTATTTGATTCTTCCTGTTTTTTTCAGCTCCCTCATCAGAACAAAAACCATCAGAAACATGCCAAAAAGTCTGAAACAAAAAAAGTGTAATAAATATACTTCCTTTCACAGAGGAAAAAAAAAACAAAAACAATGGTGAAAAATGGTCTGTACAATCAATATCACCATGAAGATCTGATCCAAATTTTGTACATCGTTCTTTCCCTTCCACATACGTGTAGCTTATCCAACATGATAGCTTGGAAATAAGTAATTTGCTTCTGCTCTTTATTTGAGACCTGAAACTTGTATTTGCATTTCCAATATATGCTAAAATTTGATAGTGGTGAGGTGGAGAATGAATTAAAGTAATTTCTAACAGAAATACAGGTGGTGACACACTTCAGTTTATGTTGTATATAGGCCTCAGCTATTCTATTTGTTGTAGCTCGTAGTACCTCTTTCCCACATTCTGCTATTCACATTCACTTTCTTTTACCAATGTTTTCTCACGACATTGAGTTTAAGGAATTTCATCAGTACATCTCTGAATATCCAAAATGTTAAAGGTACTGTCAGATGTCCTCTTGCTCACTTGGATCTTCATTCTGTTAGAATTCATTATGTATTGAAGTCAGAGTCACCAGGAAAGTTGAAGGGTATTTATCCTTTTTGGTTTGTTTTACTAAATCTCTGTGAAAATAAGAAAAAGCTGGCTTGATTCCCTCTATTTATACATAGAAATAACTCTTGTTCACTGAATGACCCTTACCCTATAGATTCAGTCATCCATGCCATGGGAAAAAAAAATTGTTGTGTCTATTCATTTTCACTGGATGTCATCCAGAAAGCAGAAATATTACTGCTTATGTTCATTTCGTGTTGATGAACTGCAATAAAGGACTCTTCATATGCCAAAATTTATCTGCTAATGTAAGATTTACTGCTTTTTGCAGTACCATGCCAAATGTACGTCTTCAGCACTTTTTCCTGTTTTTTAACCTTAACTCTTTGCTCGTGGCGAATCATCCTACCATTACGCTATACCCAAGTTAAAAAGTTTTTAATTACCTGAAACATTTTCCCTTCTCTGAAACATAAAATCATTTGATATGTTGGCCTATGAGAACGCAGACATGTTCACATAAAATGGAAATGTCAGCATTGTCATTTACAGACGAATTCTTCAAGCAGCGGTGTCAACCTCTAAGCCTATAAAATAGTCCTTCCCAGGGCAGTTAATGAAAATCAGAACGATATTACTGAAACAGTTAGGTTCGGGTCCTGCAAGCTGTACATAAATTGAGCAAGAACTCCTCCTGAAAATAAGGAGTTGCAGACTCAGCTCCATTTTCAGAAAGCTGTTCCAGAAAACGTGTCAATCCATTTATTAGCTGTGCTTGCTGGCAGTTATATGCAAATCCATTTGTGCATGGATTTCTTTTTCTACATGTTATTACATAGCACACATGGTATAAAAAATTTAAAGTCTACCTAGTATAGCATGTGTGGATGTGTATGGATGGCAGTTATGTCCCATGCTGTTAATGAACGTGTGCCGCTGCCCCTTGCTTTCAGTTTGTTTGTAAGTGCCAGCAGCTTATTCCACAACTGATGCAGAGGTCTGTGCCAGTACAAAAGAAAAAAAAAAGTTACACTTTTTCTCTCGTATTTTGAGACAGTGAAGTCCCTTCAAAGGGCCAGTCTAAGTTCACCTTGAGGACATTAACAGAGGCTACTTTAAAATAAAAATCTTTCAGTACTTTTCAGTACTAGTCAATTGAAAGATAAAGGCTTTTATGTTCTGTGTAAATAATTTTTGATCAATGTACTGTTCTAACCCAATTCCCGATTAGCATATCCTATAGCTTATTGTCAGGCCCTGTCCACAGGGTACAATTGTGACACAGACTGTGAATATTCAGCATTAGGAGTCTGTAAATCTGAGTAAGTAATGACAAAGCCTCTTTAGGGAAAGCTAGAATGAGGTGAGCTGAGTAGAATAATGGCAGTCTTGGGGGGCAGGGGGGTATTTTAATTTAATCAAAGCCAGAGCAACTGAAAAAGATACTGTTAAAAGGACTTGCTCTCTGAAGTAAATAGTTTTCAGATAAATGCACAGTTCAAACTGACATGCTAAATTGACATCCTTGCATCCACTCCATTCTCTGGATCAAAGCAAAGTTAATCATTTCACTTGCCTTTTATCTATTTTATGGATGCATGTGTGGGTATGTGTGCGTATGTATGTGTCCGGTGTGCGCATGTGCACACATGAGTAACAGAAAATAATGGCAATGAGGGAGGGGTTTTTGCTTTTTCTGTAATGAAGTTGAAGATTTTTTTTTTAATGTAGTGGTACCAAATGGTCATAGCCCACTGTTGTAAAAGCTCAGAAGTATTGCAGCTTTCTCTTGCCTGTGTTTGCCCAGCCACCCTTCTGCATACTACAAGCACTGGGAAATTTCAATGACACAGCTTGGAATGGGTTCAGTGACCTCAATTATGCCCTCCCACCCACTCCAAACTCCTTTCAATTTGCAAAAAGCCTTAAGTGGACAAAACCCAGATGCCTTTTCCTTGTAGTTCAGTAAGAACAGATTGGGCATGTAGATTCTTGTCAAAGTGATATATGTAGTTCATTTTCCATTAACTCTTTCTTAACTAAGGATTTTACATTCTCAGTTCCAAGTCTAGCACTCTGCTTTGCTTTCTACTGCTTTTTAAAGTTCATTATGCCTACAACTTCATTTAAAAAAATGAACCTTAAAAAGCCTTGGCTAGACATTGACTGATGTGAAACAGACTGAATGTTTCGTTCTGCTTTTAAAGGCACTTTTTCTTTTTAAACTTGTTTCATATGTAATAACCCATCCTATTGTCTAAGAGAGTTCAAAAACACTAACTAAATATAATAAATACCAGTTTGCGGGGAGAAAGAAATCATGACTTGTGGAAATTATTTGCCAGTCAAAACCAGTACCTGGGCCCTGATGACCTTGAGAGCTTGCTTCAGTTGGCTTGGCTTAAACTTAGATTGCTTTGTAATGTTGTAATATTGTCCCAAAGAGTCGGTGCCTCTCCCCTCCCCCAGAACATTTCATTACACTCCCTTTCTCCCTTTCTCTCTCTCTCTTTCTCTTTCATTCTGCAGAAACATGTGCTGTCAATAATGGAGGCTGTGATCGGACTTGCAAGGATACCGCGACAGGGGTACGATGCAGTTGCCCAGTTGGATTTACCCTGCAGCCTGATGGGAAAACGTGCAAAGGTCAGCTTCTGTTTGCTTTGCAATGCATCATTTGCCTTCAGCGGTTCCAGTACAAGGTGTAAATATTCAGTTATTTAATCAATACTTTTAAGTTAAGGCAATACTAGCATAGTGATTGCAATTGAGTTCATTAGCTTTCTCCTTCCCTAATTTTTCTGTATTTACCTAGTTCAATCATTTTAATCTCTATTTATTAGAGGGTTTTATTACTGCAAAGAAATGAGATACAGAGGTCAAACTGTTTCAAACTGACCAGAGATTTAGAGCAAAAAGCCTTCCATTTCAAAGGGTAGTCTGACACCCTTGTAAAACTTCAGTCATCTAACAATGTCTGAATTTGTCTACTCAAAAAGCAAGTTAAAATACTCAAACAGTACTTTATTACCCTCAGATATTCAAGTAGTTATTACTAAGTGAAGCCAGGCAAAAGTTGCAGCATTGCTCAGAAAAACCCCAGACAATTGTCCTTTTCTGCCCCTCCGAAATGTAAGTAGCCAGCTACAAAGTTAAAAAAAAAACAAACCAACTTTTACTAGTGCACAGGCCTAAACCAATCTGACGCTCAGATTTTACTGTTCCAAAGGCAGCCCAAGAACCTTAGCATTTTGTCCTTCATGAGTGTGTTAAAACTGAAGTCAGGGGAAAAGATAACAGAAAAGAGCACCTGATATCACTGTCAACATCTGTTCTCAGTTAAGGAGACAAGGACAGTTCTCAAATATCCCTGCAGAATCACACTTAATGGTACTGTGCTTGTGAGTAGATTTGGTTACATGTTAGTAGAACTAGGCCCTCTATCTACAATTTTCCCATCTTCATATGTATTTCTTTTGAGCTCTATTGCAAGAGACTTGGTGATGGACATCCAGGAGGACATTGCGTATGTTGTTGTCACAGAGGATGCTTTTTTATCACTCAGTGACATAGCATAAGTTGACCTAACTTGCAAAGAAACTATTGGGACTTTTTTTCCTTCAAAGTAACCAGAAATGTCAGAATATCTTCAGTCCAGGGCTTGATGTTACTTAAAATAGTAAAACCCACAAAAATAAACAGAAAATGTGTGGTTTCCTCTTGCTCCAGGCTGAAAAATCCCAGTGCTTGGGCATGATCCTGTTAGTATTTATAGAAATAACAGTCCATTTGCCTGTTTATTTGAAAATAAAACATTTAAACTGCCATTGCACACAATGTTAATAGTTAAGGGTGAGCACACATCAAAAATCAGTTGGTTTAGTTCAAGCCACATAAAAATAAATCTTCATTTTTACAGGCAGACTAGCTAAGCCATAGCAGAGCAGTAACAGTGATTCTACCGAAGGCTTAAAAAGGAGGCATTTTAATACTGTAACGTACACCTAAACTTGATCATAATGTTTATTATTGAAACTGTGAAAAAAAGATTAATTCTAAATTTAAAACTTTGGCCATAGAACTAATATGAAACAATATTTATATAATAATCAAGTCTCTAACTAGTGCTATAGACAAAATGAAATATTCAGCTGATCCTCAAACCAAATACCCTAGCTCTAAGTTCTTGCACATTTTTTTTTCTTTTCCCCTTTTTTATAAGAAGAAAATATAAGAAATAGCAGAATCAGATTCCTTCTTACTTTCTTAAAATAAGCAGCAACTGAAAATTAACTCACATGGTTTAACAAACCAACCAAGCCATTTCTTTTTAACCTTTATTGACATTTTAGGAAATACTCTTCGTAAAATGGTAAAATATATGTTTTGCATTTAATGACACGTAGAGACACTGTGAGATTTCTGGGCTAGATTTTGCTTACCTGAAGCTAAAGTAACTTCCCATTTAAATCTGTGCACAAAGGATCTTGTACTTAAACCGACCAGTGAGGCTTCTTCTGTAGCTTTTGCAGGCAGCCCTCAGTCAAGTCTGCTCTCTAAGATTTACATCTTCTGGGTGCAAAAGTGAACATTTTGGTGGAGAGACATTGATGTCTTCACAGCTCCTCTTGCTTATAGGTAAAGCCTGGAAAAGATCGGAATGGGGAAATTCAGTGTGTGTCTGTTCCTTCCTCCAAGTTCTATAGGAAACAAAATAAAAGAGTGATCAGTTCAAGTTTTCTTCTTTGATTTTTTTGTTCTCTTTGATTTGACTGGCCCACAGTTTCTCATATATACAGTTCATTGTTCCTGCTAGCTGTAACATTACAGCCGTGTGGTAAGAGCAATGGATTATCTATTGGATGCCCTTTAAAGCATGAAGATCAGGAGCATGAAGAGCAGGGATCACACAGCTGTCACATCCTGTCTTTCTTGGGCAGAGTTTTCAAGTCCACTAAGTGTCACAGCATCTCCAAATGAGGTTTTCCATAGAAGTATCATTTTAAGAGAGGCTATAGTTCTAAGTATGAGAGAAATACATGCCATTATGTATTAAAAGAAAGTAGAGAGACAGGGCATGTAAGAAAAGCTGAGAGAAATTGTAGGGATAATTAGTATATTAACCAAAAAATGCAATTGTGGGTTGAGCAAAATGATTGATAAGTTTATGTTGAATTTAGCAAATAATGTTGACCAAAAAGAATGTTTTTATTGGAAAGTCTATGATTTTTCAGCCCATTTTGGCATCTTCCTCTCTAAGACATTTTACATAGTGCAGCTACTATTTGAAATTATGTAGTAGCTTAGATTCAAGAGAAACTCAAAGAAACATCTGAACTTTTGAGTCCAAGGTGGACTTCTGTAATTTGCTAATCTGTAATTCTAGCTCACTTGTAGGTGATAGTGCACTTTTCAGTAGTGTGCTTTTGCTGTACTGGTATTTTATGGAAATCTGTTGCCACTTTTCTTCCTTATTTTTTACAAGGGAATCAGGTAAATTAAAGAACATTTTGAAATTAA
Organism: Mesitornis unicolor; assembly: GCF_000695765.1. Taxonomy (NCBI): domain Eukaryota; kingdom Metazoa; phylum Chordata; class Aves; order Mesitornithiformes; family Mesitornithidae; genus Mesitornis; species Mesitornis unicolor. The sequence goes on from NW_010181754.1 coordinate 10,812, forward strand.
ATAAATAAATAAAAATAATATTTTTCTACATAAAATAAATTCTTTTATGGTTCTCTTAAAAATCAAGACTAGTCTGGTTTAGGCATTGTGTAGACATATAATGGGAAAAAGAATTTACAGTCCAAAATATTCACAGGTTTTTGTTTAGTAGTTTGAAATTTCATTAACTGATTAGTATAGAAAACAGGCGAGTATACATACAAAAGGAAAGACAATTTTTTAAGAAAGAGTATATGCAAAAGTCCTTTATTTGTCAAAATATGGCAAATAAACCCTATTAAATGTAACTAATTGCTCTGCACTTTGTTTGCAATTTCATATTTCATATTCTATAGTTCTATCATAAAAGCTGAGATAGATTCAAATCACAGAATACAGAACTGGTTCAGGACTGAAACTGGTATTTCTCCTGGCCCTTTCCCAATGTATTAGAGAATGGAGGGTGCAGGAAAGGATTTCCAAGTAATACAAGGGACCTATCTACCTTCAGTAGTTTTGCATGTCAACCTCTTTCACAGGCTCAGTGGGAGATGAAAGTTCATTGTACCTCAAAGAGTCAAGCACCTTTTATTAATGCGGAGTGCAGTCTGGTTTCTATCAAATGTCAATAGAATAGGGAAAAGAAATTGTTGTGGAGAAAGTTTTAACATGGAATATGTACAGGTAGCTGCATAGCCAGTATGAAGACTACTGTAGTGGGAGATTTTTTTTAATTTTGACAGCTGAAAAAAATCTTTTTTTATCTCTCATTCTTTCTCCCTTACATATATTACTTACCTGATCTCATAGTGCAATAAGAGCAAAAATGCTGTCTGTAATCTAGTTAGAGGGACCTTCAGGTGGTGGCTGGGATAAAAATTCATTAACCTTTCGCTGTTCTTGAAAAGTCAGACTCAACCTCAAGCCTTCCTTCAGTTGACTTGGCACACAGTGGAGAATGCTCCTTTTTTCCCTTCTGCTTTCCTGTCAACTTGGTTTTTAATAAGCCAAACCATGGAGGCTTTTGTCAGCTAAAGGAAGAGACACATCCCAGGCAGAAAGTTCCATATTCTCCCTCTAATTGATGATGCTTAATTTCTCCTACCATTGTAACTGGGTGAACCCAGCTTGATGCTGAGTTCACCTAATGCTGTGACTTATTGTGCTACACATGACAAAACAGTGTAGTTCATTTCCTTAAATGCCTACCCACAGAAGTCAGCTAAGGCAGACAGAAACGGAGCCAGAGGATTAAAAGGCATAGTGACCTAGGATGCTCATTGCCTCCTACCCACTTTTTAATATCCCCTATACTGTGCGTATCAGGGGTTTTGTGGTCCCTAGCTCCCTTGCTTGGTGGTTTCTGTGCATCTTTCCTGCTTTGTATCCTTTCCATGCATCCAGCTGTAATCTGCCTTCAGTGAGAAGATCTGTCAGTGTAGCAATTTAATTATCTTGTATCCAACTTATGCAGCTGATAAAGCAGGGGACTCATTTACAGAAAACTTGCAGGGTTCAAGAAGAGTGAAGTCAAACTAGATTAGACTTAGCACAGATGTCTGAAGATTATTTAATTCCAGCTGCCAAACTGGATCAAACAATAAATGGCTCATCTGCCCATGGGCAGCTACAGAAAGATGGGAGACAAGCTGAGCAAGGGAATGTTGTTCTTCCAAGACTTACGGTAGAGAAGTTCTGGGAAGGACTGCAAAAGACATCTAAGAGAGACAGGGGCTTTCTTTGTGGGTTCTCTAAGAAGTGAATTAGAGCCAGAGGAAGGGTCACAGGCTTTTGGCATGGTGTAAAATGTAGGACCATGTGTCTGATGTTCTTCATCTCTGCCTCAGGGATTTACAAAGAAACTGTGCCCTCAAGGCACTCTTGTGCCCCACGATAATGCAGCTTCCCAGCACTGTACACTTAGACATAGAGGAACTGTGCAGAGTGCAGCACTTGCTGAACTCAGAGTCAAATGGCAGAGCAAATACAATTTTTAAACAGGAGAAAAGAAGCATAACTGGATTTCTAAAGGTTATGGAGCAAAAGTCACATCTAAAATATGGCTTTTCTGTAAACATCTATAAAATGCCACCTAATTTTGCAATGGCCCATAGATGTTTAGTAATAGCAAGATACGTATTATTTTGTTTAGCTAACTTTCTATTTTGCAACATTTTCATAGGTAAGCTTGACAGTGGGATTTTGGGGAGACATGCTCAGCTATGCTAGAATGTCAGTGGTTTTAGTAACAATATGATGTTACATTGATAATCTACCACCAGCTGTGGCTAAATAGAGCAGTATTAATTCACGTGCACAAATAGACCTTTGCCAAGCCCAGGTGATCTCAGGGACGTGTATTTAAGAGACAGAAAGTTCCCTGCATGTCTCCACCTAGAGATGGGGCATTTTACTTACTATGCAACACTAAGTAAGCCCTTCTTAGCCCTCTGGCATATTGTTTAACTAGAGCAGTGTTACGCTGGGGTTATGTGACTGGATGCTGTTTAGGCAAACATTTCTTCTTCCTGCTGTCTCATTGTCATGGTTACCCAGCAATGTGATGTGCTCTCCACTTCCTTGAAACAGGCTCCTATCCTTTTGCATTCAGATGCAGCAAAGAAATGTGGCACTTACATGCTTAAATACTTGACTGCACTGCAGTGGAAGCATCAGAAATGCCTTAGCATTGAATGGTTTGTCCAGTAACTCAGCTCTGTAACCTTCCTTATCGTTAAGCAATCTAGAAAAGAAGAGCAGGACCATAGAGACTAAGTAACAATTCCAGTCAAAGGACTCATTCAAAGTTTATCGAAATAAAAGGGAATTTTTGCATTGGCTTTATTAGGTTGAGATAGTAATTGCTCTTTTTTATCTTTCTTAATTGCAGCCTATTACAGCAGGAAAATTCCTTTGTAAATTGGTTTTGGATACAAAAAAGTGAAACCCTGAAAGCGAATTAAATTTTGAAAATGGTATTGTTTCTGTGAGGAAGGAGTTTGTTACAGAGTGAGATTCAATGAGGCAAAATATGTCATGTTTTGTTAAATATGAACTGAAAGGTTTAATTAAATGTTTAAAATTAATGCTTGACATCAGTTTGGTGAGAGAATATGACTCAGATGTTGAAGGCTTTCCTCTCTTTTCATTCAGAACACACTAACACTAAGTGAAAAGCTCACAATGAACAGTTGAGCTGGCCAATTTGGCTTCATTTCCTGGCTACAGAATATCTGTGAACAGTTATGATTTCCTCCATCATTCCATTAGTTGAAATTACTTAAAATTTGGTTTAGGTTTTTTCACTAAATTGGATTAAATTGACTAAGCTTTTAGAATTGCATCTTGTCAGTCCCGATCAATTCATATGAAACTGAAAATATTTCCTCTTTTCTTTAGAAAGGAACAGCAGAAGGAGTTGCAGGTTATTTTTATTGTTTATTATTAGTAAGATGCAGTTGTTAATCTGGTACATCCACTATTAGCTTAAGTTTCAGAGTGGCATATTTTTTTCACTGATTGCCTGAATGGAGAAGTTTTTGCAGTAGGAGTAGTTACCTACGATGACCTCAGGTTTTGTTTGGTTAATATCCCTTATCAACTTGGCTTTTTTTCTTTGCATGCCAGTAAAAGTTTGACAGTAAAATATATCCCTGTGCAAGATAACTTCTGTAAAATGTATGCATCAGTCAAGTTTACATCAAGGCAGATAGAACTTCAGTGGCACATGTGACCACAGTTTTCACATCATGTAAGTAGCTCAGTGCCTTTAGAATCAACTCTAAAGGTTTGGAGCAGGTGTTCTGAACTAAGGTTTGTCTCACCTAAGAAGCAAATGCAAGACAGGCACAAATGAATTCATGTGAATGAACTTTTAAATTTTTTTTTTGTTTGGGCACTGTTCTAGTTTTCTTCTTTAGCTATAAAGAGACCTCCTTTGAAAGTAGTCGCCCAAATATGAAGTTTTCCTCGATTAAATTACCACAGAAAATTCTTAGGTTTCTGTTTATACATGACGTTTTCGTAAATGCGTAAGAAGCATTAGTGAAGACATAATTAAAATAGCATGCTAGCATGCTGAAGGGTAACTGAAGTTCCCTGCTGAAGTGTGTAACTCCCATTTGAAGATGCATAGCCACAGAATTTAGATACTTAGCTTCTGCATAACTTTGAGGACTTATTACATTAGAATCACCAAGATACTGTGCTTTAAGGCTGGGATTATGTTCCCTGTTGGATTCATTCACATATATCAGCATTTTAAATTAAAAGGAATTTAAATGATCTCCTCAAGAGTTTAAACTTCTAGGGGTTGCTTATAGAAGAAAATCTGTTCATAACCACCTGACTACTCCTACTAGAGATCCACAGTCTAATTTCTGTGCATCTTCCATTAGCAATATCCTTTGGTGTGATACTTGTGATACTCCGGACAGTGAAAGGAATATTGGTGCCTGCTCTACACTACATGGCATTGGTGTCAATAGGTATTGTATTGGCACCCAGAGCAGATCCTGGGACATAAAAAAAAAGTTTTTCCAGCTCACATTTCTCTAGCAACATGAAGATTCTTTTTAACATGTGTGAAGAGGTCAGTTTAGCTTCTTTCACATTAAACACATATGTTTTTTGAGGAACATAAGCATTATGAGCCATTAGCCATTAGACATAATGAGCCGTTATAATTTTCCAGTGCTCTCTCAAAAAACGGGAAAAAACATATAGGCACATGATGTGAAAGAATAAACTCAAATGAGGTCAGATGCTGGCAGTCGTCACCTCCACTGCAGTCAGAGTGCTGTAGTACCAGCAAATGCCAGCACAAATGTCAGTCACAAAATTAGAAGCGGCAGTGGGTTTTTTGAAGAGAATGTCTGACAAAGCCAGAAAGGGCAGAGACCTGCTTGTCTTATTCTCTTTTCTTCTTATTACATTCCCCTTGATAATTGCAGCACCTGAAAAGGCCATTCATTTCTGTGTCGTATCTTTAAGATAATTTATGTAGTTAATAGAGCAGTTGCATTCTTACTTTTAATACTGGTTCATACCATTGCTGTTTGATGCCAGGGTAATTTGGTGTACAGCACATTAAATTTTGTTAACATTCTGCTGATACAGTGCCTTATATTCATACTTTGATTTGGGAAGTAGCATATGGAAAATGGTCCCTTAGCCTTACTCTCAGTCAAAGGTACAGTGACAACTAGTGAGAGCAGCTTTTCTTTTAAGCTAATAAGTAGCTTCTCTCTGCTTGGTGTGCATAAATAAAGCTATCATCTGGGCTGGATTACTTTGGGATATCCCAGAGCAGTAGTATGCATGTTGCTTAGAGTCTGACAAAAGTAACTTAGGTAAAGACAGGATTACTCTCAGTAGGGTTTAATTTACTATTTTGATATCTCCACTGGAAAAAAATGCAAAACTTTGCAATTGGAAACAGATTGAGATACAGTGAGTGCTTAGACCCTCTATGAAGTAGTTGATCCAAGCAGATAATACATTTTAACCATGATTCTTGAAAGTGGCAAGTGATACAATGTTTTAGGTGACAGGCCAAATACACTGCAGGATTTTTAGGGGAAAACTTCTTGGGCATTTCAGAAAATTGAATCCTTCTGGGATTTCAAGTCAAGCACCCCAGAAAAAAAGCACTGAAAATTACTATTTCATTTTTAAAATAGAGGTTGTCATCCTCAGGCCCCTGTATAGAGTGTAGCTTCTGTGACTCTTCCGCTGAATCCCAAGGCCCATATTGCCCCTGCCCTGGATACTGCACTAGAATGTTTGTCCTCTCTTCTATGCATCAGCTCTTGTTGGGTATCAACTTTGATTTTGGACCTTGTGCCTTTTACTTCTCTCAGGAATCCCAGTGTCCCATTTTTTTATAATATGGTCAGAAGAATAAGTGACCTCAAGGAAAAATAAGCACATCAGCCTTGGTAATTCCTGATGGGATTAGAGGTCTTAGATGATATGGCTAATCCATCTCCTATTTGCACAAGCTTAAAGATATGTGCACTGCGAAATAACATGGAACAGCTGGCACCCTCTAAACTCATATCCTATCGCAATAACGTGCTCATAAGCACACACAAATAGTCTAATCCCAGCCTATAGGGTATCCACTTTACTTGCCTTGAAAATATCTCTGAATTGGGTTACCCATTCTCCTTCCCTTTAGAGTCTGACCAGTGAGGAATAAAGTGTCTCAACACTAGAAACAAAATATAAGAACAAAGTGGATGTTAAGATAGTGGTGCAGAGAGGCCTGTGTTCTCCACTTGCATGCGAAAGTCAACACAGGACAAAATTCCAGTCCCTCTCTGGTTTCCTTCTACTTTCTGCATCACTCCCTCAGAAAAACATCCTACTCCAAAGGAATCAGACTTCCTTGATTTTTATCAGCAGCAGGCCATAGCCTGTTCATCAAAGCCAGTCCACAGGCTGTCTGGAGTCAGGGGACAGAATTTTAGAAGTTAGTTATTAAAGTATGTGTTGACTTTTAACAACCCTTAAGTGTTAACTGAAGTGGTTTATTTTGAGCCATTCTTTCTCCCTGATGGCTTTCTCCCTGCTTCTCATCAACTTAAACCAAGAGTAAACTTCTAAGTAGTCAAATCAAGATCTAATTTTCATAATTCATTATACAGCAACTCTACTTCCATCAGGCCTTTTACTCTGCTTTCAAGCTACAACAGCTTACCCTCCCAGCATTTGTAACCAGAAAGAAGTGCATGTTCAAATATAGACACCATTTGAGTTTGCTTCTCTGTACGTGTAAGCAAAGAGCTATCAAAAAATAGAAGAGATCGGACATAATCACAAGCTACTATAAGAGGTTAGACAAAATCACAAGCTACTATAGCCATGAATCAGAACAAAAAATACGTTTGCCTTCTCCATGCTGAACATAGGGCAAATACAAATCTTATGCCTGAGGTCCTTCTTTTAGCCTAAAAACAAAACAAAACAAAACAAAAAAAAAAAAACCAAAAAAAAATCTCTCATATCTTTGCCTGCAGAAATTGTATAACACAGAATGGAGAATGGACAGACAAATGTCTTTGCCTTGCATGAGAAGTCACCTCCTAAATAGTTCATGAACATGAGACTGATGTGAAGAATGATGGTAATGAGAATGTGGATCCTCTAATAACTAGACTAGTGCTTTTAGGAGGAACCAAAATAGCCGTTTTCCATATATGTGTGATGCACATATTAAATGTTCAATTAAATATTCAATTAAAATAGCTGAATTTTCTTTAAAATGCCTTCTGACAAACAAGTTCTGACCATTTGTCAGTACTTCTCTACAGGTAAAGCGTCATGATATCACATGCCATTTTCAGGAAGCAAGCTTCATGTTAAAGGCAGATTTAAGTGAATCTCAAACTGCTCAAGTCATTTACAGAAACCAACAGATTTTCTGGGCAGATGTTGCAGCAGCAGCAAAGGATCTCCCTGTCTCTTCCCGTTTCTAATACTCTTCTGACAAAACCCATATGATTAAGAAAATAGAGGCAATTGTGCAAAAGAAACAATGAAAGACAGCCACTGAGTGATTTAGGACTATGAAACAATAGATGTAGCTGCCTAACCAAAGAAAAAAGTAACAAAAACAACACTAAATGAGAGGAAAAATAGAACTTTTGTCATTAAAAGAGAGATCCTGTTCAGTGCTTGAATACTGGCAAGACTTTCTGAGAACACACACTTTGTAACCTCTTCGGGAAAGCAGAGAGAATAGTGTTATAGTGCAAACCAGTAAATGCTTCTAAAGGGAGTTCTTTGGCACATGAATCAACAACGTGCATGGACTATGCTGCAGAGGTAACAGATAGACTTGTAGTTGGTGAAAGAAGAAGACACAAAGGAAATTTTCTATATTTATTTTATATAAGCAACAAATGGAAGACTAAGGCCAAAAGGGAATATTAAATAATAGAGGCAGTTTTGAGGTTACTTTTGTTTTGGTAGAACTTGGGCAAGATGCAAGACCATCTGTGTCCTAAAGAAACCTCATAAAGATCAGGATTAAGAGAGAGAAAACTGAGTAACTAATGGAAGAGCAATGGTCAAGTTCAGTTTATCAAAAGAGCTACTTGTTTTAGAAGAGATGGATAAGACTGGGAAATCAGACCAAAGCACGAGCTCCCAGGTAGCTACAAAACACATTTTCAAAATAGCTACCTAAATGTGGATTAAAGAAGCAAACATTAAGGCCTGTCTGCAATAGCATTATTGCTGATGCCACAGCCATTCTATGTCATTACATTGATGTTACCCAGTCTCAAGACAAAGAGCAAATAAGATCAACCCAATGTGAGGAAAATGGTAAGAGCATCTGGCAGGCAGCTGCAGCAGCTCAGTAGAAAGTTCTGTGTCATGTCCAGTGAGGGGGCCATAGTCATCTGGTCCAGCACTGCTGCCCGGGAAACAACTGTTTCAAGGCTTGGTAAGACTGAGAGGTGACTCAGACTTAAGATTCTAATTGTTTCTCCACTTTTTAAAGAAAAGAGGGAGTTGACTGTTGTCAGTGCAGAGGCAAATCTGGCATGTGATGACAGTGACAGACTGAAGAGGCAGAGAGAGACACTGACAGAGGAGAAGGGTCAACAGAGTTGGTGGTAAAACTATAGATGATGGAGGAGATGATGGAGGGGATGTTGGAAAGACAGAAATGCTGGTCACCAGCAGAAATATGAGGGATTTTGTTGAGGAAATTATGGAAAACTCTTCGTGGTAGATGGCTGCAAGTGATCAGAAACCTAGTGAGGGGATCAGAAAAATGAGCAGTTGGACACTGGCTGATGGGAATGTATGTCGACTTGGCATCAGAACAGCAGATTTGAGATATATGGACATAATTTGATCCAGATTTTCTAAGAGAGAATTGAAGTTCCAGGCCATGGTGAGGAAAAAATAAATCATAAACCCATGGGATTTTAAAAAATTAGATGAAATGCAAATTTTAGTTACCAGCACAGGTGAAATTTGTCAGAAAGAAGAAAATGGAATGGAAGACAATAAAAAAGAGAGGGTGGGAAGCAGAATCCCAGAAATAAATAACTGTGGATAACATCTGCCTTCTAATTGTTGCTGCAGATTTATCTAATCCAGAATGTGTATGAAACTTTGAGTGCTCCTTCCTTATTTTGGGGGGGGCAGTTTGCCTTCTTTTTTTTTCAGGTTAAAGACACAATTCATTTGTCTGCTGTAGACTTGTTCATGACAGACAAATATAATATGACAGATTATCTTCCATTAAAAAATTGCAGACTTGGGTCAGCTGCCATGTAACTCATTCAGTTTCGCTCCCTCCCAAGGGTTCCATCTATCCCCACAAAATAAATTCATGTGTACTAGGTTAGGGTTTTTTCATGAGTAGGCAATATCCCTGTTCCCTGGAAACTTGTTATTTGTCTTTGTGAACCTCCCCTTTGAAAATGCCAAATCCTTTAAATTAATGCTTGGGAGGGTCATATTTTGCATTTCAGTTGTTGAAAAGACCTTGCATTTATTCAACAATATAAAGCTCCCTGAGGATCAGCAAGCACAGTTTATTATGTAAAAGTGTGCTGTGCTTTCTGCAATTTGGGAGTTGACTACTCACATAATCATAGCTACCAACATTCAAAACTTTCAGTATTTTTTTCATTCTTATTGCTTTTTTCATCATAAAATACAGCTTGTTTTGTTATATATGGCTAGGTCCTGCCCTCAGTGAAGTATTTGCCTTCCCTGGTACCTAACAGGATTGAAGTAATGTCTTCAGAAAGTTTTGGAGGGTTGATTTTTGGTCACCAGACAACTTTCTTTGAGTCATTATCAGTTAGGAGGCATTTGAATTGTCATGGGCTAATTGTATTCAACTGTCCTTTTCAGC
>NW_010181754.1:20707-29670 GCF_000695765.1 Mesitornis unicolor
GCTTTGTCATAGAACAGGTAGCATAGCATCAATGGGATTTTAGAGAGAGCATCAGTATCATCAACTGCCCTTAATACCAATTTTATTTTAAAGTTTTATTTAATAAAATCAAACAAAATTTTTAGAAGCAAACTGAGGTTCTTGGAAATAAGCACACAGCTTTCCTGAGCAGATAATAATTCCAAGCAGGGAAATGAAAGGTACCTTTGAGTAAAGGTAAATTGAATTAGTATGCTAAGTCTAAGGATTCTTAGGTCTTGGTCCAGTAGTGCACAGCTTGCTCACTTGTCCCTATGCTCTTCGTTGAGATTACACGGAAAAATTGAATGCTGTAAGAGCAGGACCTTGTTTTTTAGTGACACCTACTACAGAGAAAATACCCAGGGGTGTCAGCTCTCCAGTTTTGTCTGATTTATACCTTAAGAAACACTGAAGTAACTCCTTTACTGTTGCTATTGTGCATAACCTTCAGCAACCCATACAGTTCTTCTGTCTTAGCTCCTCCTGCGTAAAATGCAGAAACATTAAGCATAGTAGTATTATGGTGATAGTGAATAATTAAGGTAGATAAGTAGTCAGCCCAATGTATTTGCACAATTCTCTACCACCATTTTAACCACAGCCTCCAGGTCTGTATGTACATAAGTGGTCATTGTTACCATCTGAGTTTCCCAGAGTCTGATATACTGTACTTTGCACGTGCTTTGTAAAACAGAGACATTATTTGTTTGTCCCAAGTATAGATGGGAGTCTTAACTGCACACTTACTTCTCCCTCTCCAGTGTTTTATAAAAAGCAGTTTGATTGATAAAATGTTACAGCAGGAGGAAAACTTACTTTTTTTTCTGGGATTCCTATGGCTTTGAGGGAGGGCGGTATTTTTTGCATTTAACTCAGCCTAGACAGTAAAAGACTCTATCAGTATATCCCTTTATGTCTTCAGTCCATTTCACATTCTGGTGTCACAGCCTAAGAGAGCTTGCACTGTTTGGGTTCGTAGCATTGCACTAACATGTTTTTAAGTTTAAAAAAGAATTCAGTGTTCAGCAAAAATTTTAAATGAAAATCCTTTCTTTTCACGTTAGATTTATTAAATCCCTTCCCTTTCACGAATGAGAAATCAGGGCCTAAACTATTCTGACAGCATTTCTAAGTTTTTTTTACTTTTGAAGCTTTTTGTGTTTTATAAATCTAATTAACTGTAATAAGAAAATAATAGGACATAATGTTTGTTTTACAAGGTGATTGATCTCTTGGCAGCCTGGCAGACTCTTTTATTGATTGGTTGGTGGATAATGTCAGAGTGGATATGTCCTGGAGGAGAATAGCTGACACCTAAATCCATATGTGACAGATTACCATCTGTGTTGGAAGACAGGTTTCTTCGTAAAATTGCAAAGATAACAGGTGAAAATAGAGAAAGTGACATGAGAGAAATGTGTTGAAACCTGCCTCAACCTTTCCATGCTCTAAGAGCATTTACACAAAGCTCTCTATTTTGTGGGCAGCCTGTTTTCAGGATGAAGGAGATTAAATTTTAATTACACTCATTCCTGTCCGCCCAGTCGAGTTTTAATTCTGTTAATTAGGAAAATGCTTTGCCCCACAACCTACCCATAAAGATAATTAAACAGAGAACCTTCATTTGCTACTTAGTGGAACTTCAGTTCAGTAATGATTATCTTATATTACAGTTAATTAGCACTGTGGGAGGGAAAGTGAGGCTGTTGCTGAAGTGCAAAACTCAAAGTAGAGGTGCTGTAATATATGCCTTATTTCATTTTGTAGCTATCTATCTGATGCAGGGAAGTCACACACTACCCTACCTTCCTCAGTTTCACATTTGTCAAAGAGGAATTAATTAAACTTATCTCTCCTGCAGAAGTGTTGTGTAGGTTTAATGTAATGAAGCTGATAAGATGCTGGCCTTTGAAATCCTCAAGTAGAAAACGCTGCATAAATAGAATTATTCCTCCGTGAAACATGTTAAACATGTTAGAGGCAATGAGCTACACTGGGAGAGCACAGTCACAGGTGGAGTGGTGGAACAGCACACATGAAGTAAAGATGGCTGTACAGTTCCGCACATATTCGCAAAATCTTCCGGAGCAGAACACTACCAACATGGAGCAGGCTGCTGTACCAAACCGTTCAGAAGCCCAGACCACAAATTAAAAACAACTGTAATTTGACAAAAAAATTTTAACAGTATATGACTGATTCAAAATGCTTTGTTCAAATAGAATAGTCCATTTTAATTTATTGGTCCTAAAAATATCAAGTGATAATTACCAATACAGGTGGAGTAAAGTAGAGAGATGTTACAGCTTGCCCATAAACCCTTTGTAAAACTGGAACTAGGACTTCTAACTCTCTGTAGACTACCAGACAACAGGTATGATGTTTTCTGGAGGGGAACAGCAGAACCTAAGATCTACTCTTTGATGTAGATTTTCTCAGTGGCGCTGAATCCAGCGAGTCTGAGGATATGAAGTTATCTTTATTCCATAATGAAATATCCCTGGCACACATTATTTAAAATTCTATGAAAAATGTTATTTAGAACATTGCCAGTGTGGCCTGATAGGTTATGTTTACATTAATTCCTAGTTACTTAAAATATTCCAAGTTTTATTGCAAAGTGAGAGGCAAATATTAAAATAATTGCAATCTGAGCATTGGTGATTTTGGTAATATTCCTGATGTAGAACAACATGTGTTTTGGGCAAGCCTGTGCTGATTGACACACTGTCTAAGCAAGCTAGGCTGTTGGGTTGCACGCTGGGCTTGGATTCAAGGGTGGATGAGTTAGTTTGGTTTTCTGTGCCTCTATTTCCCCACCCCTGACATGGGGTTAAAAAGTTTGGTGGCTGCTCTATAAAGTACTTTGTGGTCTGCATGCATCAGGGAACTAATACCTGTGTCAACAAGGCAACACTAGTTATAAGGTTTAGGGGACAGTGGTGATTTGTAGAAGCATGAGAAAAGAGAAGGAAAGAAAAGCAAAGGAAAATCATGAAACCATGGAATAAGACCTAGCAGACTAGCCCACTTTACAGAAAATATGTCTGTATTGATGTCCACTGAATGCTGGTAGTAACATTATTACTCCTAACGTGCTGTCATTAATAAAAACAAAATGGGTATGAAGCTTCTATTATTCTTTAGGTTGATCTGGATGTATTTTATTTTCCTGGAGCTAGGTAGCATTTTAAAACTGCAAAGGATTAGACAGACACAATCAGTTCAAATATTTGTCCAGCCATTGAAAGGAGAAGCCTCACTTCCGCCTGTGATGAGGCTTTGGAAATGTCCGTATCCATCATTGTTCAACAGCAAAGTGAAGATTGCACGTTGATTACCCTTTCAGTTGCCTTTAAGCAGCTTATGTGAAATGTCAAATTCTAAGTTGCCTAAAATCCTTACTTTTTAATTTGTTTTCTGACTTGTATGCAGCAAGGCAAATCTTTGTGAGTTTATATGAACACATGCGCACGTGCCCGCACACACACCCCCTGATCAGGACCCCGTCCTTCCAAATATAAATTATGCTGAGATTTTAGAAAGGTACAAGCGGAACAGGAGCAGTCATTCCCATTAATCTTCACAAGGATATGAAAAGCAAAATAACAGACTGCCTGTTCCCTCTAGTCAAATTGTGGCTATGCAACTTATGAAGCATCTGAGTTTCTGTTCCTTTATTTAAAGCTGAAAAGTTTTTTTAAAAGCTGATTCCAGTGCCTCCCTCATATTTTGATATCCTCTGAGAACTTACGATAATTGCTTATTTCAGAGGTATTTTATTTATTCCTCCTTTTTTCTTCTAAAATTATGCCCTTTACATTCTTCTGAAATTAGCTTTTGAGTATCCAAAAGAATATAGAGAGCTTTGTGAAATAACTACAAAGAATGGGCATTTTAAAACAGAACTTGGATCTGTGTACCAAAACTGTGACTTATTAGCAAATGCCACAAGGCTCTAGGGTCACACAGGCAGATCCAGAAAGTTGTCGTGCTTGACTTCACCACAGTGTCTGTCTTGATGCCAGGCCTTTGCTTATGGGATTTGCTGCAAGCCTGGTCCTGCTTTTAGCAACGTGTATAGAGATGACAGTGAGTCACAGAAGCTGGAGTGGAACTTCACCACTCTTTGTGAATAGCAAGAGAACCCAGGGTTTGTTTCTGGGGTTTTGTGATGGTGTGGCTGAGTTCTATCTCCAGACTAGTATTAACAATTGCTTTTTTACCCCAAATGTTACAGCTTTAAAGAAGGTTTTAGCTACCTTTGTCCAAATCCCATGTTTTCTTTTGTTTGTTTTTAAATTGCATGGAAGGAGGGAAATGAATGCTTTTCAGGCCTAATGGGAGGCTTGACTGCTTAGTTGCCTGTTATGCCGTACCTTCGCCTGACATTTTTTACTTGTAAATTTTAATGCTTCTGTGGTTTATCACTGGTCTGTATTTTCTGTTTCTGCATGTGTCCCATTTGTGCTGAGCACACAGTCAGTATTTGTATGAGCAAGGTATCATTTAACATTATTGACTTACTGCATCAAAAGAAATCCTTTGGAATTTCATCGCTAAGCACTGAAAGCCCATCAGACTTCCTAGTCTAAAATAACGAGCACTTTGTCTGAACAATGATCATCAGGGCATTTTATGTATGACCCCCTGTGAAGAAATACAGTTCTTCATATACTTTTGCATTCCTGGGGATACAGGAAAGCAGAGCACTGGGGAAAGTTTGAGTCCTTCTTCTGCAACCTGCATCATCAGTTGAAAAGGAGCCACTTGAGAACTATGTTTGAAGACATCAGGTTTATGACCATTTCCTCTACAGACAGTCCCAGTAATAGTATGGGAGTAATTTCAAAGCTGCTAGAGATACCTTGATGGGTTTCCACCATGTAGTAGGTAGACATGCATGCTCTCTGTGAAGTTCACATCAGACACTTGACAAAGTTGGGTACCAGTCAGTTTAAAGATAAATGGGACCTCACCTTCTCACACAGTGGAATCATTTATTTCCACATGGCTCATAACAGGAGTTATTTATAGCTATGGAAAGAAAAATAGTAGGGAGATAGACTTGATGCAATTTCTGTGAACCAGTTAGACATGATACGGTTGGATACCGTGCTCTTTCAAGTGAAATGCAGCAAGTCACTTCTCTCCATAGAGTGAAATAATTTTTACATGCCTTGTCAGTATCGCTATGGCCATGGAAAGAAATACAGTGAAAGCAGAGACATTGGCACTGTTTGTGTTATTTAGAATGTTTTGTCAGCTAACAGCTTTGACCTCTATTCTGTTTTGATGGACCTAGTTTCAAAAGGCCACGTCATGCTTTCCAGCTAGAAGAAATGAATAAATACTTTCTTTTCCGGTGGACTCTCTTAGGTTTTACCCAGATCCTGGTTCAGGATTTTTCTGAAGAATTGCTGGTGCAAAACTGTTAAGCTGCATTGTGAATGGAATTGCAGCTTCAAATCTACCCTCTGAGGTCAGGAGGGTTTCTTTTTTGTCCCTTATGGTCTTCAGAGACCCTGAAAAGAAAGTTGGTAAAACTGGAATTTGGAATTTAACATGTGAAATACAGGGGCCATCATTTAAAACATCAATCCTTACTTCAGAATGGTGCTTGACAGGCTGCAAGTAATTTCTGCTTCAAGCAGTCTCAGGCAGCAGAGTAGCCCAAAGGTCACGTTGTTCTTCTCATGGGTAAAAGAGATCTTCTTCATGATGGATGACTACTCTGTGTGTTTATTATACATAATATATTAGTAATTCTAATGCAGAATTCCATTTGTCCAACAGTTTTGTCAGGACAAGCTAAACTATAGTTAGGTACACCTGTACTGGGCAAGAGGACAGGACTGTTGTGGTAATCCATCATAAGACCTGCAACACAGTCTCAATTGCACATATTTGAGCTAGAAGGAATAATTTCTACAAATGGAAGTGCCAGCTTGCAGGAATTGGGCCAACAAGTCTTTTGATTTCACTGCTGATTTTTACTTGTGCTGGTGATCACAGCTGAAGCCAAATGGGTTGCTGCCTCTAGTCTCATGGTAGTGTGTAGAGCAGCCCTCAGTGAGTTTTCTTTACCGGATTTATCAGGTTGAGAGCCTAAAGTTACCTGTTCTTGGCTAGCCTAATCACCACAACTGGGGGGCCAGAGACAACAAACATGACTCCTGGTTTCAGATCACTTTGCGAACTTTGTTTCCTGACATATAATGATTTCAGCTGGCTTTGTGCAAGGCACTCAGGGCATAGCACCACCACAGCTGCTACCTACTATTTTACCCTCATGCTTTTAATAGGACTGAATGCAAAAGCCACTCCTCTGCAGAACAAGACATGAAAGTATCAATCAGTAGTATTAGTTCAGAGGGTCTCAGAGCAAATTTGCTTTCTCTTTGCCACAAATGCAACTCATAAGCAAACTTTTATAACAATATATGTTGTTCTTGCTTATTTGAGTAGTACATCTTCCTGAGTATATTTCTGTCAATGTCAGTGCAGCAAAGTGCCATTTAGCAAAGAGGGCTGAATTTGCCACTCAGCTGTTAGAATTTCTGGATTTACCTCCTCACTCCTCTTGCTGCTGTTTATATTGTACATGCAGAAATGTGGTAGGAACCATAGTACTCTCCCATGTCAGTAATCATGTGTTCTCAAGAAATGAATGAATGAAATCCACTAAAAGTCATACTGAATTCAAATCATTTTGAAATGAGCCCTTTGTTCACCAGCATCATGTGGTCTTTCATCAATTTCCATCTTTACATATTAGCTCTTTTGGCACCTAGATTTGCATTTTGCAAGATTTGCTTTTTAAATGGCCAGCTTTAAATGGCTCAGAGTTTCAAAACTCTTATAGCAAGAGGCTTTTCAGTAGGAAACATCACTCTCCACTCACTTTTCTGAGATACCTTGTTTTCACTTCCAGAAGTGGGCAGCTAAGGCTCTATGACATATTACTTCTTCACTGTATGCATCCCTAAAAATAGTATTTTTGACACTGATCTTCTCCTGAAAAAAACAAGTACTTTTTTTCTTTTTCAAATAAACTTGGATCCATGATTTTGTAAGTGGGGGAGGATGAAAAGATGCTCAGTATTTCAAATGCGGTTCTATGACCTATTATATACTTACTGTACAAGTTTTTATGGGATGGAGAAGGGACTGGTCATTCCAGTTCTTCAACACCTTTAGGAGAAGTTATAAGGTGGAGGAAGTAGAACCACCAGTCTGAAATTCAGAACAGCAGTCTTATCAAGTTCATCAATCCACTTCATAGTCATTATTTAAAGTAA
This sequence comes from Mesitornis unicolor, assembly GCF_000695765.1. Lineage (NCBI taxonomy): Eukaryota > Metazoa > Chordata > Aves > Mesitornithiformes > Mesitornithidae > Mesitornis > Mesitornis unicolor. The sequence goes on from NW_010181754.1 coordinate 28,030, forward strand.
GAGCCATTGATCCCATCCTTCATGCATATATATATATATGGCTTTCAAATAAAAGCAACAGGTGTTCTGCCTTCATAACAACTGAAGCATCATCATTTCACATGCACTCACAGTTGCTCTTCTATTACACCAGATCAAAAAAGTGAGAGACGTGAAAGTGGTTATTCAGTGACACTGTGTTCATAATGGATGAACTAGCATATAATGCTAATTCCAAACAAATGTATCTCTACATTTGTTTATGTAGGGATAATGGAAGTATTTTTTCAGAATTCAAATATGTTTTACTTCGTGTTTGTTGTTATTTCAATTTGTCATGTGTTTTTGGGTTTTGATGTAAGGTAAGGGATTCACATCTTACACAGGCTGAAGTCTTCTGTTAGGCAGACCTCTACATCTATGAAGAAGCTTCCCTGAATGTTCTTTAACATCAAAGTGCCTCAGCTTGGGTCATCCAAGAGAAATACTTCTGTCTCCAGAACATCTCAGCCCATACCTCTTTTGTAAGACTTGCAAGAAAGGTTTGGGAAGGGATATATCTGAGCAGCTCGATTCTTATCAGAGACAGCAGCCACTTTGGGGATATGAGTAAACTCCTATATTCCTACCCTAAACTACTGAGTTGCTGTTGTGAACTAAATTTTTACCTGTTCATTCCTCGCAGACATTGATGAGTGCTTGGTAAACAATGGTGGCTGTGACCATTTCTGCCGAAACACAGTTGGCAGCTTTGAGTGCAGCTGCCAGAAAGGCTATAAACTGCTCACAGATGAACGGACCTGCCAAGGTAATACTTCATTTATTTCATTCTTTTATATAACAAGGACATTATTTTCAGTGGGTATCTTTTAACTAAGTCATTTGTACTAATTGCACTGTCATAAGAAGTAAAGTTAGAAAAGATCTACCAGATTTCCGTTTTCTAAGGTGGGGTTGGAAGATTTTGGGAAATGTCTTGTTTCAGTGTTTTTAGTAGTAGGAATGCCAGTGTCCTGCAGAGTTGGGACAGTCCACACAGTGTAGTGGAACAGACTCAGGCAAAGAGCCTTATGTTCAAATCCTCAAATTTGCTGTGATCTTAATGGAACAGAAGCTAATCTTATTTACACTGGAGTCATTTAGAATAGCTTACTGAAATTTAAACTGAACATTTGAACTTTAACATTTAAACTGAAAAAAGAGTCTAATTTGTGAGCTCACCTTTGCCTGACAGAATCTGTTTATGGAGGTGTTCTGTGAGAATTCAAGTGAAGTTTGTTTTACATTGTTTGCTGTGCGTGTCATGATTTGTTATCTAAGTCATATGATGTTATATATTCTATGACTAATGAAGTGCATAACCATTTCCAACTTTAGTACTAACCATATACCTTTGGAGAAATTACACTTAGAGCATTTGAACTCTAACTTTTCTCTTTAAAAGCCTCCTAGAAAAGGCTAGAAAGGTGAGGTTGCAGTAGCAGAGAGAGAAGGGGAAGGAGGACATATTTAATTAAAATTTTGTGAAGGAATTGTCTTATTCTTAATATATCATTATTTCTGTGGGTCTTGCACACATAAAAGTTATGAAGTCCAAAACAGCATTAATATTTCAGACTTTCTTTGTTCATAAACAAAAAAGAATCACAGAATCACAGAATC
>NW_010181755.1:0-9957 GCF_000695765.1 Mesitornis unicolor
CAGCATCCATGGGGTTATTGCGACCCAAGTAGAGGACTTGGTTGCACATTTATATTTTTTTAACATTTAAAACTATTCATTCAGTGGTTGGGGATCAGAGGGAGGGCCTGGTATTTCGATATTTGAGTGTTTTGGTACCTTTACACTGTATCAAGGTGGGAAATGACAAACTGGCACTTCAGGAACTATTTTTGAAGCACTTCATTAGCAAGGGATGGAATTTAGCGCAATGCACTTACTACCATACTGAACTTAAGGAGAAAAAAACCCCACTCTTTTTGTACTGCAAAACCACAAGACTTCAAAAAATGTGCAGATTCACATCTCTGATGAAAATGTATGTGAATCACTTTATTTATGGAAATACCATGCTCTTTTATACTGACTGGATACCTCAGCAAAAGTTGGTCATGACCACAGAGACAAGCTTGTGGTACATTTTTGTAGCACTTTACACACTTTACTCCTGTGCCTTTTCTCTCAAAACTTCCCACAATCTTGTGTGTTATAATCTCCCACAAATTAGGTAGCTTAAATCTTTAACTTATTTATTAAAAGCCATGAATTTGCTTGAAGTTTGCTCGGAGCAAGGACTGAGCACCGTGGTCTTTCAGCATTTTACAATGCATTTGTGTGGTTTAAAACACATTTTACGTCAGTGTATTTTATTGTATTGTGGAAGATATGTCAGCATTTACTGTAAACCCTCTTAAATATTCCTTTTTTTTTAAGAGATACTGTGTACAGTTTATACAGTTAATAGTCTGAGATAAAGTTCAAAGACTCATGGTTGAGCATGACTCAAATTTGTAGAAACCTGCAGTCCAGATCCTCAGTACACTCAAAGAGACGTGGCTACATTGAAATCAGTGGGGCAATACAGAATGTGTGCGGAAATGTTTATCTAAAGCTGATTTGAAAATCTTTCCTCTTGAAATTGAGTAACATAGTCGATGAATATAGGCTTTTCTGCAAGAGTTTTGGTATGAATGTAATTTTTACTTGAACAAGGACAAAAGGGCTACTCTCAGAATAAATTAGAGATAAAACAGGAAGAGGAAAAAGGGAAAATTAGAAAGATTACGCTGGTCGACTGATAAGGCTTGAGTACAAGGGAGATATGCCCGTTGAATTAACCCTGAGCTTTTTTACACTAATAGCGGAGTTCTGAGGGGCTATTAAAATTTCACAACGTAAGGTTTATTTCTGATGTCTTTCTCCACTGATATTTTTAATATGCTAAAAAGCACCCTCCCCGTCTTTAGAGGAATCTGTTTGAAAGTCAGAAGGGGCTCATTATGGTTCTTTAGTTTGAACTTTTGCATGATATCTGCAAACTAATAATTTGAAGCAAACTAATACCATTTCCTCCATACTGTTTTTGTATTGCTACGTCTGTTAATTTTTTGCTACGAATTTCTACAGAGTGAGATCTATGGATTTTACAGTGTCTCACCTTATGATTTAATTTGGCTGTAGGGCAACCACAGGAATTCATCCCTGCTCTTCTTTTATCTCTATTATACAGAGAACAGAGAGCATTTTCTGGGGTATGGCTTCCAAAGCCCTCTAATGCTAATGTCATACTAGATTTTTTGGTTTCGAAGCCTGTAAACATTTATTCAGAAACATTTTTAAGTGCTTATAGATTTTTTGGGTAAAACCCGGTTTCAAAGAAGTTCATTTTTTAATTGCTGTTTTGAATTATTTAGGTGAGGCTTTGCCATAGGCTACTATTATTATCATAATTTTTAATGGTGGGCTAATACATATTGCTGAAAAAAGTGGAGGGCAAAACTTCCAGCTCTGGACCATACCCTCCTTATAGCCAACTCCTCGTGTTGCTTTTTGCTATATTAGTATGTCATTGGACAGAGGAGAGAGGCAGACTCCCTAGCGAGCTAATCGTATATATTAAGCTATTTCTCCTAAAGGAATCGGTGTTATTCACGCTTGCAGGCCTAAGCAGGATATCGTCATTATAAATGCAGACTCAAGAAGGGGTCCAGCTGTGATTCTGGATGAAATTATCTCGAGGAATTTTGCGGTCGTAAGCCAAATGGTGAATTCAGTGGGAATCCAAGGGTGGTGAGACGATGAGGGTGGCAATAAAGGTGCTTTGGACCTCTGAGTGATTCACCAGGTCCAGGAGGGGCCCTTCAAGTGTCGGCAGCAATGCACTGGATGCTTGCAGGCAGAGCAATGTCTCTGAGTACTTCATTTTGGCAGCTGATAATAAATCCACCGCGTATTTTATCAGCCCTGTTATTATCTGGATAATGGCCAAAGAGAAAAGCATTTATCTACCATGTGCATCTACTTAAAAGCTGGATCAAATCTTCATTTTTATTAAACAAGTCACTCACTCATGGCCTTCATATTTTTTTCATGGCGCAAATTATTTTCTGGAGTATTTCTGTGCAATTATGCTCTTTCCTGGAAAATCTGCATTAGGAAGGAGATACGTTATTAATACCAAATGAAATGTTCTTAACCACCTAAAAGCCAAAACGGAATGAATTTTTTTCTCTTTCAGACTGAGCATATGCATCACCCTTTTTATACCCTGCGTATCATCCAAGTTCATTTAAATGAATTTCTTACTGCCATATGATGTGATGAACCAAATAAGGGGAATGATAATCGTCATGACTGGCTAAGTATGAAGATTGGAAAGTTGAGATTGGGCCCATTTGCAAAAAAATCAAGGGCCCTTTTTATAGTAATAATAATTTTACTGAGTTCTCAAGTGATTTATCACCTGGGAAAACCACGATAAAATTCAGACACGCTAAGTACTACTACACTATCAGGTATTATTACGTGTAAAAAAAATTGTCCTGTGAAGCTGAAAACTTTTGGAACGCGATGTTTGGTCTATGAGAAGTTGTTAGGAGAGCTGGATGACGGCTTGGCATGCTGTACGAAGTGTATATTGATGGTTTTGAAACGTGGCATTAGTAATTTGTAGAGGTTCGTATGAAACTCTGGTTAAACTTCACTTCACATCTGCTCACACCACCTGAAAACCCCATGAATGATGCAGAACAGTTCTCTACGGATTATTAACGCAATATGTGAACAGGTTATTGGAGTGTTTCTCAAAACTGTTTAATAGCAGATTGCTTGACAAACAGGCAGGAAGACACGGCTGCAGACAAGCACTTCAGTTTAACCTCTGGGCTTATTAAAAAAGTGTTTTGGCCTACTTTAATTAGACAGATTATGGCTAGAAGTTTGGAAGAACAATGTTTGGAAAGAGCAGGCTGAAAACATAAAAGGCTTTTCTTATACCACAGCAAAATCTTCTGAGTGTTTAAAATAGATAATGTAAACAGCTCTGCTCTCCCCTGCTTGAAATATAAGGTAATAAAGCTTATCTGAGCTTAGAGCATTATTTTTGTTTTAAATCATTCCTTCTTCCTACTATCAGGATTAACTAATATTTCAATTTGAGAAAAGTGATTTAAAGGTCAATATTGCTGTAACACCGGGTACCTCCGCTTTGCTTATTGACTTCATCAGATGCATCTAAAAGATTCGAATTTGCAGATGTTTAGGTTGAAGTATTTGCTGGAACCAGGCTGGAGTCTTTGCCAGGAACCAGGTCCTCTGTGATGGTATTGATAGGACCCCACAGGCATTTTGGGCAGAAGGAGGAAAGCACACGTTCTCTTAGGGCCTCGAGCAATTTGTTCTCTGTGTGTGCACAGGTTTCTGTTAGTAATGGAAGACAATGATACAGAAACTTCTTTCACATCTTCTATTAAGACATAGACACACATCAGCTCTGTAGGACTAGAAACTGCTGCATCATTCTGGTCCTCAACACCTGAAACCCTGATCCTTCTGTCTGTGCATCGTTCCAGTTGCTAACGTAGATCAGTCCAGTGACAACAACCGGTCAACTGATGTCCAACCTCATTTTACTGGATGAAATATAGTTGATAAAAAGGCTACTCTAGGTGAGGACCTACCCTTGGTACTGGTATAGCTGATAAAAAGACTACTCTAGGTGAGGACCTACCCTTGGTACTGGAAAATAATCATAGCCTTTGACTGTAGGAAAGGGCTAAGGAAGAATAAGAGAAAGGATCCCAGGCTGCAGTGTCCTGTACAAGTGTTTAGTACACCCTAAACTTAAAACAATGCTAAATCCTTTGGTGCCATGTCTCTACAGTCCCTCATGATGTCTATTTTGGCTGTAGCATCATGTGCCAGATCCATTGATGCCTCTCTTTCTGCATTTTTTCGCATTAGCAGATACCTTTACTGCACTCCCTTACTAACATGTTCAACAAACTATTTGAAAGTCAGCTAGCATCAACTACTGTGTTCTTAAAGACACGATTTCCATTGCACTTTGTCACAAAACTCATAGGTAGTTGACATGTGTCAGTTGATTTTGTATTGGGGTATCTTGCACATAATTCTAATAAATCTGTAATGTATTCAAACCACTAGAATTACTCTATACCCAACACAACAGAAATACACATGGAATTACATATACATGATATATTCCAATACACGGAAAATGATATCAATATATCCTACTAGGCTGTAAATGAAACAGTAGAACATCAGTGAAGGGGAAATACAAGGATTGAAGAGAACAAGCAAAAATAGATCTTATGAGGAGTTCAGAACTTCCTGCGATGAACTCCAACTCCTGCTCCAGGTGGTGTTGAGGGCATGTGTCATCCCATAGCACGATTCTAATTGTGATATCCGTTCTAAAGAGAGCACTAGAGGTTGTACTGGAATGAAGTTTGATCTCCTATGAGGAAACTGAAATGTGCGAAATCCTCATATTCCGACTGCTCAAGGGATGTGGCAATAGTGACAGTTTGAACAAGACTGCTTTAGTCATCGTTTGTTCTTAGCTGTGCTTTATTCTCTTCTTCCTCCTTATGGGGTCAGTACCCACTGTGATTTCCTACATGACCAATATAGCATTAACTAGAATCTTCTACAGGAGATGTCTCTTTTATATTCACTGTGATGTTCAGGCCCTATGAGAAAGGTTTATAAGCTCTAGCACTGCATTAACCATGACACCTGCTTTGTGCTGATTCACGTCTAGCTGGCTTCAATCAAACGTGAAGTCAGCTTACATCTGCTTGCCAAAGGTTATGTAGAAGTGCCTCTGTAATATTAATGGTAACCCAGGTCATGATAGAAGAAAACGATTATTCAAATTCGTAAAATAAGCTCTCATGATTTTTTAAAATCTTGAAAATAACATTGTTTCCAGTATCTCCCAATGATAGATCCGAAGAGGATGCACTGATAGATGGGGACCTTCATGTCATAGGACTATTTGGCTTTGCACACCACCATGTGATCCTGGTCCTAATTCTGAACAGACTTTACCATAGTAAATATTTCCCATGACAGAGCAATCCATTATCCTTAGTAGAATCCTTAATAAAGGCATCCTGAGCGGGAGTCATTTTTCTTCACTGGTTGTGAAAGCACATTACAGATGTAACTTAATCAAGCCTGTATCTTTCGATAGCTAAATCGGGATGAGATGAATCCTACTTTTGCTGAGCTTCTCAAAGCCTTTATCAAAACCTGCTGCTCATAGAGCATGGTCCTCCTGTATTCCTTTCTAAGATATGGACTTGAAAAGTGTTGAATGGTAAATACCGTGGAATTTTGATTTCTTTTCTCCCCTTAATGCTGTTGAAACATTCCCATGAGTTTCCACTTTAAACTTAGCAGAGGATAGTCAGACTGTTATCCACACTAAAACATCAGAGCAGTAATGCAGTATTGCCATGGATGGAAACGTTGGACATAAAATAAAGCAGTTTGTAAAGTACTATGAATAGAATCGGTCTCTTCAGTGCTTTGCACCAGCATCACACACAGTTCACTGATTCACCTATGTGCTATTGGTGGGGTAGATCACTGTTCTAACCTCCAGTTAAGTAATTATATGTGATAGGTGCATTTGTGAGTATATATCCTTTGTCTATGGAACACTAAATAAATAAATAAGTAAATATATATATATATTTCAGCAGAGGAGCATGCTATCTCTCATAGAACAGCCGTGATCAAATGCTTTAAGCACAGTATAACAAAGTTTTAAAGCACTGCAGTTGTATATATGAATACATAAAAATGTATCTATGAATATATAAATATGTATGTATCTATACAGTACTTAGACATCTTCATCTGTTCACAGCTGTTCCGCTTGGTGTGCAGATGCAGGTTTTGCGTTTGCAGAACCTCAAGTTTGTGGAAACCTTGGCTGGTGAAAACATGAAAAGAGTATTTCAAGATTTTATGTTCCCTTTGCTTGGGAATTGCTATGAAACGTGATGTGAGATACGGAAAGTTCCATCGAGTTGTAGAAATAAGTGAAAACATTTGTCCTTCTGATCCCCTTGAACCATGTAAATGCTGTCAGGACCAAACGGCTGCTGGGAAAATGTAAGATAATTGGATCTGACTTATTCCAAATACCCTCAGTATAACTCAAAAGGAGGAAGCTTAATAGTTAAGAGGGAGCAATTAAGATAGAGGTCTTTTTTGCTTCACATTTCTCCTCAGCGTTTCTTTGCCAAGCAGTTTGGATTGTTTATATTCATGTAGCTTCTGTGTGCAATATGACGGGAAAACGCTGGCATTCACTGGGGCACTGGTAGTTTCAGGTAACTGCTACTGCAAGAGAAAGGTCTGCAGTGATACTCCGAAAAGAGCTCTCCAAATCAGCAGGGGACTGAGATCTGTTCTTTTTTTCTGAGTATGAATAACTAAGGCAGTTCATTAATTTTGGGTTTCACTTATTGAACCGTGGTAAACAGAAGGAGAAATACATTAATCTATACAAAAATGGATCTAGCAAAAATATTTCATTTTTAGGATTTAAATTGGGATTTCCAACTGCATTCAGTTTTCTTTTCTATTTAGATTGTAGTTTGCTGAGACAAGAGACTTTACAGTGTCTAACATGTGCAAGTCTGTACTATGGAGGATCCTCGCTGCTACCCCAGTAAAACTGGAAATCCGTTTTTAAGTAAATACCTCTATAACTTTATGCCAGTTAGGATGAAACTGTAAATACTGAAAGTCATATTTACCCTTTTCTTGAGTTGACAGGTTATTGCCAGCCCAGTCAATCTTGAAATAGAAAAGATAAACCTCCCAAAACAGCCTGTGTATGTACACAGATCACTTTAGTGTGTCTCAAACCTGAGGGAAAACATAGAATCCATATCAGCTGCTCTATTGTGATTTCCACTTAGTATCTGTAAGTTATTGTGGAGTTATAGACTGTAATCAGTAGTTTTTTAGGTACTGCATTTAATTGTAAATCTTTAATCTCAACTGAACTTGTGTTTATTAAGACAAACAGTGCAGCACCATGATGGTTCTTATTAAAGTTTGGAATTTCTTAAACATCTGTAAATCAAATCGAGTGCAGACTACCTCCTCTGGAATAACCCAGATACTTCATCTCGTGTATTTCAGCTACAGCATAGGTTATTTAGTTCTGGAGCTGAGCAGGGTTTCATTACAGTCAGCCTTTTGTGCAATCTTTTATTTCCTGTGTTTGCCACACGTCTCAGTTTCCTTGCAGAAAGTTTTTTCAGTTGCATCCAGACTTGTTAGCCAAAAGCTGGCTCAGTTCTAACCGAATACATCACATTCCTTTGGGGATGCAAGCATAATAGATGAAGCAGCAGGATCAGACAGAGTAACCCATCAGAACAGATAGACTTTGAGGCTTAACTATACAATATATGACAGCAATGACAGACATCTTTACCGAGTCTTGCAAAACAAATACAGGAATACGACAGATTCATTGGTGTAGCTGCGTATTTTTGCCCATTGGAATGCCAAGCGTGGTGATGAAATCAGCTTTCTGTCAGCTGCGATGGCTAAATTCCTCTGTGTTGCTAAAAGAAAATCCTGTCAGCTTTCCTATGCTGCCTACCATACCCTCAAATTTGCTTTCCTGAGATTAAGTATAGGACTGATAGGGAGGTTACAGATATATCTACTCTTTAACTTTTCAACTGAGAGTAAACAGAGACCACGAAGAGGAGTTGTAAAATTAAGCCTTGGGCTGGTTCTTCTGGTTACTTTCCTGAACAACTAGGAATAGATTTCATTTTCTTCAACGTGGTCCATGTTGTAAAAATACATTTACAAAAGATACAGGCAGTGCATTTATGCAAACAGTGACAAGGTAATGAGGTGGGCAGAAACTGCTCAAGTTTTAAAGAGCAGGCAGTGATAGAGAGCTCAAGCATATTAATTAGAAATAATAAGATCTGTCAGAATTAAACATTAATCAAATAATCACAAAACTTAGGATAGTGGTTCCTTAGTATTGTCACTGGGATGACTGTCCTTGGTCTTATTTATAAACCCCAGCTTTATAATATCTGCTTCTGCGGATGAAGTCGTTTCCTTTCCCTGCTGGGTGATTTATGCTTCCTACACTACACATAAGAATCATGAAGATCCGCTCTACCTCTGTCTAAACTTCCTTCTAGTCCAGATAGAGAAACTGAGTTGGTTTCATTCTTCATCTGCCGGGAGATGCATCCGTCACAATGAAATAGGGGCAGATAACTCACAAAGAGCGATCTATTGTCTGGAATCAGACCATATTTCATACTCGTGAGAGCTGACGGGAATTTTAAAAGATCTCTTCAGAAGTAATCTTTTTCTAAATACTGTTTTTGAATGTTGGTGTTGACACTTCTTCCTAGTGTCCATCTATCCATGCATCGCAGTAAACTAATGATTTGAGAGATCTGATCAGTTAGCTAAGACACATAAGGGGTTCTTTTTTATCTGATATTGCATGAGTCAATTTAATTTAAAGGCCCAATTGTCCAGCAACAATAATATTTTAAATCTGAGCATTTTTGCTTTGTTCACATATTCAAATTGTATTTTAATGAATACTTATAAACAGAAATGTAAGAGTTGTTCAAACACACGAAATATTTTTCAAAACGTTCTGGTTTTTTAACTGGTTTTGTTTGGTATTGGAAAATGTCTTTTTTTGAGTTTTCAGAATATTGCCACATCATCCTTGTTTCATGTTTTCCTTCTCTGTTGGATGCCATCTGCCCTCCTATACTTGGCTGCACATCTAAGTCTTTTCTCTGTAGTAACTAAGCACCTCAAAATTCTGAGTATCTTCAAATACCTCTTGGAAGAAGAGATGTTTAAGATGCTGAAACTCTGTAAGTTATGAACGTAATTTAGCTCGTATTTTCCTCACTTTGAATAGTGAACGTACTCTAAAAACAGGTATTGGATGTGAACATCTAACAGTCAAAGGCAGATCTCTGAATAAACCTAAACAGGGCTGCGTGATGTCTGACTGCGAATTCAGGAGGGAGATGCACTCCAAAGCACCACACCACCAATTTCTTAACACAAAACCCCCAAACGATTCAGGTCGTTGTTTTATCAGGCACAGGGGAGAGGTGGGTAATCTGACATTTCAATCTCTGCAACAAATGAATGACACATGAGTGAATGCTCAGTGAGCACAGCAAAGACAGATAGCAGTGTGCATTCATTCTAAGGCTATGCTGAGGAATATTTTTATAAGATAAATTAAATTAGTTTTAAAATATAATTTTTAATCCATGGAAAGACAAATCTACTTTTTTTTCACTTATCTGCTCTTGTTGTTGAAACGAACAGAAAACTGAATGGTTTTTTGAGAATCCTATGTCTTGCATGGCTCCTTCTGCAGCTTTTGCATGGTCTCCTCCTAAAGCTGTTACCCCAAAGTGCCTCAGCCAGACAAGACCCATGGTGGGGCATGGGAAGCACCCCAACAGTATTTGGCAGGCCCGATAGGTGCCCAAGGTTATGAGAAGGATGTTTCAACAAACAGAAGAGCTCAAAGATGAGATACAAAAGCACTCCAAAATAAGAAATATCACAGGATCGGAACAGTGG
>NW_010181756.1:0-5394 GCF_000695765.1 Mesitornis unicolor
CAACCGAGCAACTCTGTGATTCTGTGATTCTGTGATTTACATGGACTCTATAAACCTTCTGATACTTGCAAGATAAGTACTTTATATTTGTATAATAAGAAATGACAAAATTTTGGTTTTGATGCAACACTTGGACCTAATTTTTGTTATATCAACACTCATACCAAGCACAGATGGGAAGAGGCATGAATTTATTTTATGCTCCCTTTCATATGTTCATAGCAATATAAACTCCAATTTACTGTATTATTGCTAACTAAACTTGAGATCCATTCATACCGGAAAAACATGTGAGGAATGCCCAGATTCCTGAATGGCTGTTACTTTTTTGGGTGAAAGGAATTAGGCACTCTGCTCACCTTGTAATTAGGTGAGATCCTGAGGACTTAAAAAAAGAAGAGAAAGAAAAAAAGGCACCTGAAAAGATTTTCCCATCTGCTTTCAGAAAGGCTGGTCAATCAGCTGTCAGCTAAATTACCCAAAAAAACCCAAGGAAAAACAAAGCTGTCTTCATCCACTAACTGTTCAAAAAGAACACAACAGTAGCAGAACCACACAACTCTTTCTCTTGCCCAAGCAGAAAAGCTAGCATATGCTACTATTTCAGGGGAACATGTGCCTCTGAACAGCAACCCTGCTTCACCTAATTAATTGGTTTTATGTGCTTATATCCAGTAACTTCAGCTGAACTAAGAAGCATGTATTTTTTTAGTTTTAACCGAATATGAAGTAAAAGTATCTTCTTAAAGACACCTTCTAAGTAAATCAGATCTCCTGGAGGAATATAATAGGACAAAAGATAAACAGAAAAATTGCACAGATTACTTATAATGGTCAAAGACTTTGGCTTTTCAAGGCATCTGGTGATCTAAACAAGCCTATTGGGAATACATGGCATGTAACAAATTACTATTTTGTTTAAACATCAATCGACAAGATCTTCCCATTCAAACCAGGTCAGCTGCACTGGCAGCTGCTAAAGTGATGACACTTCTGTCTTATGCAGAGGCTAAGGACGCCCTTCTGCTTTTAAAACACCTCCCTAAACCCTTACACTTTACACGTTTCCAAATTTATAGAAATAAATATTACATTACAGTTCCTGGAGACAATCTCTCCAGTTCCTTCCTCCATTCTCTTGTCATGCAAAATGTTGGAGGTGAACCCAGCAACTAGTGCAATTTTTGTACATCACTCCGTATCACTCATCGTCATTGCTGTAATATACTTTAGACTCGGTTTTATAGGGTAGTGAGACAATACAAGCTCTTTGAGAAAAACACAAAAGGAAAAATACTGGCATTAAACATCAATCACCAGATCAGGGGATGCTTGCAAAGAATTGTGTCGGATTACCCTCTCAAATTCATGGAATTTGCAGGATAGCACCTTGCCACTCAGACAGTGCAGTGTGAGCACAGGAAGCCAGGCAGATTACACCATGTGATTCCCACAGAACAGCACGGCGCGTCAGAGTGAATCTTAAAATCCCTCACTGAAGGTGATACATACAAATACAGGCTGAAACACACTGTGAGGGCATACTGCAGACGCAGGTGGGGAAAGGTGGTAGGGCAAAACCAGGAAGAAATTAAAGCCACTCACAAAAACAGATAAATAATTTTCTTGGTCTTCTCTTTATCTGTGTGTCAAAATTTTATGTAGCTTTCTTTAATGAGGTCTCTTTCAGCATGAAGAAACAACACTGAACGTCACTAAAGACAGTCTCAATTTGTTAAACAGATTATGAACTACAGAGAACAAACATAAAGACATTCTTCCTCCTAGCCACATAAAAACACATGATCAAGTTGCAGGTAATGTACAGTCAATAACAAAAACCAGTCTACTTCACTGTGAGTGAACAAGTTATGCACATAATCCCTTTCCCAGATATTTCTATCACACTGTATAAGAATTTTAAAATGTGTCGCACATGATGGTTCTCCTAATACATTTAATTAAAACACTACCAGAAATTATAATGAAAAAGGATTAATTTTTTTTTTAATGCACTAAAGCCTCAAGCTCCTGCTATTTCACATTCCGGTAAGAAGGAAATGAACAATGATGCCACGTTTTGGGATTTAAAATAATCGTAAGATTTTAAGTTGAAGAGCAGGAAAAAGGCTTCATTTTTAAATTTGCTTTTAACAGATACAAGCCTTAAGTTCCTTTATGATTACAGAGACTCTCATTTAAAAGTTCACCCTTTTAAACTCCCAACACTTGTTCACAACATGCATCTTCCCTCTGCCCCAATACAAATTATAAACATAGGCTCCCACAGAATGAAAGGAAGTTTAGTTAATAATTTGCTTTACTATACTATCTGGCTGTCTTGTAACACCCTCTGGATTTTGCTCTGAATGCAAAAGTTTTAATATCATCCTAGTTTTCATGGTGCTCAGCATGCTAGCATGTCACTAATTACAATAAAACAAGGCTATTCGCTGTTTGCAAACTCTCCCGCTCCCATCTGACAAAGGCATTTTATACTGTCCTGGATAAAAGCTGGGACATGGGGGCACAGCAAGATGAAGGTCAAGTGACTCTAAGATCCTTGCATGCCCATGTGAAAAGTCAGCAGGTTTGCCCACTAGGAGTATTCTGTGGGGTTCAGAGCACCACTCCCCAGATTTCAGTGGCAGCTGTGGAACTGTAGTTGCTCAGGTTTCTGTCTCTTCAATCCAAAAATGGGAACATCAGCAGGTGCTGTCTGCTTGACGTGATGATGCCAAGTCCTCCATGGAGAAGACAATGATGGCAGCCATGCAACAAGACAAGAAACAGCCTTGTGTTTCCTCCTTCAAGCTCTGCATGATTTCAGCAACAAAACGAGACAGGGAGTTCCTTCACAACACAAGTCTGATTCCTAGAGCTGTACAATCTTCTGCAGTTGAAACATCTTTCAGGCTCTGTGATGACATCATTAAAAACGTAATAACAATGTTCATATACAAATGAGAAAACTTAAGCAAAAGCGTGCAAGTGATTTCAACTCTTTGACCTTCTTTTAATGCACAGCCTCTGTCTTTAATTCCTGGGTTTTGGAAGCTGGGGAAAAAAACCTGAAATTGGTTTGTTTGGATTAATATGTTTTAGTGTAAACTGGTTGTCTGGATTCATTTTTTTTTAAATGTAAACTGGAAAGCCAAACTGATAGCCCATTATGGAGCAGCATGTTGATGCCGACAGGCGTATCATCAGTTCCCAAGACTCATTTATCCAAAGTCTGGTGGCACCTCAGCCACTGAAGTAAAAGACAGGAGCAGGAGATTATAATCTGTGATAATAAGATGATAACATATATATATCTGCTACTGCATTTCACAAAGTATTTGCTAACAGCAGAGAAAAATCCTGAGTTCAATTCCAGATCTTTGAAAAGGTGCTGCACGTACTACAGATGTGTCCCACCCAGCTCCACTCCTCTTGCAGAACACAGCTCTAAAACATTAACACCTCTGCAGAGCATGAGACAACAGGGGTTTTCAGTGCCTTACTGTAACTTTGAACAACTTAGCCAGACATTTTACAAGGAAACACAAAAAAACCCTTAACTATTTTCAAATCTTTGCTCAAAGCATAAGCTCTGCTTCCTAATAGACTTTTTTGTTGTTGTTATAATATGGACAAAACACCATTCTACTTTTGATGTCATAAATGCTACAACTGTTTTCAAATGGACTTTTCTGGGGGGTGAAAATGTCACAGTACACAACAGGTATAAAAATGTCTCAATTCAAACAAGTGAAAGATGGAGACCTTATGAGCAGCTGACAAAAAAGAATTCAGAAGTAATAAAAAATGTAAGGTAAAAATGCTACCTGCTCCACCGACAATTATTGAATGAATGTTGGCCTTAAAATCATACCCTGATAATTCTGCAGTGCAACTCCAGTAAGTGCTTCAGTATAACTGTGCCACATGAAGAACTATGTCCCACTTATAAAAACAAAACCTCATCAAGATTTAACAGACTAGAATAAATTTGGGATCTAACTACAATATGATGTAAGACAGAATATAAATTCTTCGCTGCTGGCAATACATTTTGCCCAATCACTCTGCCAGGTCATATTGACCTGGAAAAAGAAGTATGCGTATGTGTGCAAAGCTGAGTGCATTACACATGCATCTCTTTAAGAAAGAATACCTATGCAGGATTGATGGCTACGGACAGTATTTCTAATGGCCTTTTTAATTGGTACTATGATGATTAATTGGGGCTTTCACAGAACTCCAGGAGTTCTCATTACCAAACAGCATGCTGTCCCAGCATACTGTGTGGGTGACCGTCATTACTAAATAGCCACTAGAACATGAGACACAGATAAGATAAATTTTATACACGTCTACGAACCCCAGAAATTGAAGCCTACTACTGAGGCAGCAGGAAAATTCTGTTTCCTTCTAAATATATTATTTCAGCAGTGGCCATATGCTCAAAGAAAACAGAAAAGTCCTTGAAAAAGATACTGAAAATAGATTACATATGTAATAAGACTAAATAGTCCATACAATACTTCTTGCTTTTGCAAAAGCTTACATTTGCACACAGGAATTAACCAAGCTAGGCCTGGTTAGTACACCTCAGTGACTGCTGGGAGAAGAGCAGGTATCTGCAGGAACATCCATCAAAACAAATACCTCAACTATACCTAGCTGCTGCTGCCTTTCACTCACAGAAATGCCCGACATGCTGCTTTTTGCACAAGACACAATCTACAGGTTCGCTGAAGCTGGCTAACCACAGCCTGATGGCTCTTCCCAGAGCAACTGCAACACCATGGACCCGCAGGCATGTGAGACCAGTAGAGGATCTCGGGTGTTTCTCCTTTCACTTTTTTGCGTTTTAGAAAATTATTATCTAGCTTGCTTCATCCGTCTAAGAACCTTTTCTCAGCACAGCATGAACAGAGTGTACAGCACTCGGCTCCTTGCTCACCAGAGCCAACCCCAGCCCGCTCCAGGTTACTGAGACTCGCCACACTCGTTTCACAGCTCAAGCATTATCTGGTGTCTCAAGGGCTGCTACCTCCGTAACCCCGTGCAGCAGCGACGCTGTTTTGGAGGTGACCAGCAGGGCTAAACAGCGGGTGAGGGGGATCCCGGCGGGAGAAGGTGGAGGCATTCTCAGCTGGTCCCCGCCAAATGCCCTTCGCAGACAAAACAGCCGAGTCACCGGCCAAAATCCAGCAGGGGCGGAGCTTGGGAGCCGCTGCGCAACGGCCGTAAGGGCCGCCGGCGCCGCAGGAGGGGCGGGAAGCGCTCTGAGGGGAAGCGGCGCAACCGCACCGAGTGGGGTCGGAAAGGGACCGAGAGGCGGCCGGGGAAGGCCGGAGAGCCCGACAAGCCGGACCTACCATCTTTGTGGCAGCAATGGGCCGC
>NW_010181756.1:5411-40104 GCF_000695765.1 Mesitornis unicolor
GCTCAGTGCCACCGGGGACCCCGGCACCGGCCTTGGAGACGTGGGGGAGGCTAACGGGACCTGCTCAGTGCTTCCCTCACGGCCAGGTTACAGAAAGGAGCAGTACCGGAGTTGCTTTTATTTCTCAATACCCGAGTCGGTGATTAAAAGCTGCTTAATTGACAAAACAAACAAATTGATTGTAGTTTTCCCGAATGAAAGCTGTTTCTAGGCGGTGACAGCACCGGCACGCGTTTTGAAGCCTGCCGTTTTGCTTCATGGCTGAATAATTAATACTGTGGTGATGGTGTGCCCATTGGGTCTGTAACAGTGAAGGCTAACGGGCTTGGGTATATTCACAAACTCAGTCAGCAAAACCATGTTAAGCCTGTGAATGTCTCCTATACATCATGAAGAAACATTTAGCCATTTAAAAATATTCTGTAAATAATCTTGGGTAGCATTAGCACGATCCTAAATTCTGTGAATGATTTAGGATTTTGTCACACACTGATTCTTACTAGAATTATGTGAAATCTTACATAAATCTCCTGTCAGCTTCAATCCATTAAAAATAATAAAGGTATGCTCAAAATTATGGACCAAAGCAACTTTTGTGTAGACTTAATAGATTCATTTTACTATGCTGTTAATCGGATAGCACCAAGAACACTTTTCACTTTGCCTTGACAATGTGATCTAATGTGACATTTGACTCCATTTTACATCACACCATGAATCTGTAAAATGCCATCAAAACTTAGCACAGATTCAACCCCAGTTGCAGGACAAAATTAAGCACTTGGGCAGATACATGGCAAGCTGGTGCTCCCAAAGCATCGTCCATTGTGCTGAGCATCCTGCGTTTGTACATTTGCAACATCCCCTCCAAAACCAGAACCTGTAATAAAGACCTTCCGCCAGCCAGCGTAGGAGAGAAGCTTAGATGCTGTGCTTGTCCTTAAGCATCTTTTGTCTGATTAACTGCATTTTCATTGTCTTCCCAATGATAATTTCTTCTTCCCAAAACAGAATAATGGAGACTTTGCTACATCTGAAAAGGATCTCAGCCTCACTGGAAGAAGACAGGCAATAGATATGATGTCCAGCAGAAAATAAGGCCAATGAAGAGATGGGAGTAGCCTCTAAGAGTATATTTCTTTAAAAAAAAATAACTCTTCTGATGAGGACAAGGTTCACGACTGTTTCCGAGCTGATCCCATACTGCTGGAAGCAGTCAGGGACTGGTTAGGGGTGAAACACTATTAGGGCAGTTGGCTGCAGACCCCAGACACCTATGTGGCACACAGTTGCATACAGGCTAGTTTAAGGGTTGCTTTTAGTTGCAGCCTTCTGCTAAGAAACACACCTATTTTCTAAGAAATGTACCTTCCCAAGTGAGTCTCGGACTTGCACCATAAAGATATACTGCAGTAATGTATTTTTCTGTCTCATTTTGTGAACTAAAGAAAGGCAATGCCAAGAAAAAAACCAAGGCGACCAAACAGTTGTCAGGAAAGTGTGCTTTTTTAGCCATGACAGTAATGCTGGAGTAAACTGGCTTTGAAAGTTTCCTGAGTTTTGTGTTTTTGAGTTTATGAATCAGTTTTAAATGCATTTGGATCATTAAGAATTAGTTTAAGTTGTACTTCACTGGAAAAGAAACAACTGTAAATCAATCTTATTTTAAATAAACATGAACAGCTTAAAATTGCATTGTATGCCACCACTAACATGCATTAGCTTTCAACTCCAAAGTAGATTTAAGTTTCACCACAGAGCTGAAGATAGCATTCAGAAACAGATGTTAGTGTCATGAAAAGCAACTATCTTACTGAATAAATGAACTTCTTTACAGCATTGAAAAAAAATACTAGCTTAAATAATAGATGCCCTATTCAACATTTTTAGATGGTGTAAATAGCCACCTCTATGAATCACAAATCATGAGAAATTGCCATGTTTCTGGAAACGGATACTAATCTCCTTGGAACACATGCTTTTGTACTTATGACACACAGCAAGCTTGCCCAGTAGAAGCTTATGGGGAAAAAAAGGAAAAGAAAAAGAAAAAACCAAAAACCAGAAGAGCTGACACACATGACACGTTTGTAAAAATAATTGAGCTGGTGAGTCACAACTCCCAGCCTTTTTCCCAGGAGCACTGCTTCTACAGAAAAGAGAAAAAAAACAAGCCCACGAAACAACAAAATATGTCTCTTGTTTTGAAGCTATCTAGATTTTTTAGACTATTTTTAAATTTGAAAATTTTTCTGTTTTGCCATTCTAAAGAAATAAGGGTAATAGCAAGCTGTTGTTAAAACGAACCTTTACTTCAAGTTTGATTTAATACGAACCTTGTAGAAATACTGCAACACAAATGAACTCAGTATGTTCTCATCCCTGGCCTCCAGTAGACAGAAAATAATATTTTCAAAATCCATTGACACGAGTCAAATTGTCTTGCCTCTAGAATTTTTATGGTTTCAGACATATCTGACATACCATTTTTGCTACCCTCTTGTTAAGTCTCTCAAATCATTAGCAGCATTTCAGTGTACAGGCGGAGAAAGCTAAATTAAAGAGTAGATTTCAGTTTTAAGCCCCAGGGCAGAAAAGGTTGAGCACATCACAGAGAAAATGTATTTTACTTCCAACTCAGATTACCTGTGCTCTCATTACATTACCTCAGCACCCCTTCAGCTGCTTCTATGAAGCAGAGGTTTATTAAGCTCTGAAGGGAGCTCA
Source organism: Mesitornis unicolor (assembly GCF_000695765.1). Taxonomy (NCBI): domain Eukaryota; kingdom Metazoa; phylum Chordata; class Aves; order Mesitornithiformes; family Mesitornithidae; genus Mesitornis; species Mesitornis unicolor. The sequence goes on from NW_010181756.1 coordinate 8,139, forward strand.
TTCTTCTGTCCTATAACCTAAAGAAAGACATTTCTGGAGTGATGAGAACTGCTTGAGCTGGATGGAGAAGATACTTGAAAATGCCTCGTGGGGTTCCAGCCGTACAAGCCTAAGCATAATAGCACTGAATTGGGGGTGTGGCACACCAGAAATTTGTAACTGCTGGTGGACAAAGCTTTTATTGCCTTTAGAAACACTAAGATCAAAGGGGAAAACAACTCTACAATGAAGGAAGGGAAAAAAAAAGGTGAATGCACACATATTTTTTTTATACATTACTCTATTGCTATGGGAATTTTCTCATTCATTGAGCTAAGAGGATAATTCTGTAGTATGTCAGCAGACCAACTGAAGGACTTAACTGCAGCAAGGAGGCCGGTTGGTTCATGCACACCTCGACAAATGACTAACTGCAGCTGTGGGCTGTTTTGAAATTCCAAGTGTTCATATGTCAGCTGCAGAAATCACAAGTGAAATTTTGTAGAAGAGGAGAGAGGAAAAGCACAGCATGGAGATAGGGAGAGAGGGAGGGTTCATTACACACAGCAGCAAAGTAACTACAGAAGGACACACAAGAAGAGCACCAACGCATGACCGGTGCCAGTCATGAGAGGTGTCTAGAGACATTCGGCATAGAAAGCAAAAACACAGCAGAAAAATTAAAGCGAGCATGTATTTTTTTTTCCACAGTTCTAAACAGAAGAGATTACAGTTCCAAGAACATTAGGATTATGAAAAAAGAAAAACAACAAAACAAAACAAACAAAAACAACCAAAAAACTCACACTAAAAATCCCCACATACCAAATGAACCAACCGACTTGCCACCCTCATCTCTCTCTCCCTTCTCCAAAACCAGCAACTCCAGAATGTAAGAAAAAAAAAATCAGTTCAGTTACAGAGGAACAGAGGAAAAAGCTTTGAACATGGTGAAAATCAGGGATAAGAATACTACATAGAAAGCCAAAGAGAGCTGCACCAGCAGAGTAAAAAACCTAACTAAGCATAAGAAACATAACTATTCACAGAAACCTCATTGCTACCATAGTCATGAAGTACACCGTCTCATAGGGCCTAAGCTACCAAAGGGAAACTGTTGAATTGCCTTTCCTTAGGCTGGGCCCTCAACGTGCAACTTCATCAACGTCTTTCAGATCTGCGCATAATCACTCCTCCTTCTGTAATTGCCGAAGATGCACTGCCAAATTGCTTTGGGGACTGATACATTACAAGAGATGGATGTGAATGAAGGCTGCCCAATATATTTCAAAAAATCCACTCAGTATGCCTCACTTTTCAAAATACTAGCTTTTCATGCAGCATTTTCCACTCTAACTCCTCTGAAGAAATAAATTCAATTTAAGAGGGGAAAAAAAAAAGGTACAATGTGCTATAACTGGAAAAGGCAAATCAATACTTCATAAGTATGGTGTATGCTAAGATAATTGATTTTCCACAATATGCTCAAATCTCAGCAATGAAAACAGTATAAAACCAAATTAATGACTAAATATTCTACATACTAAAAGCAAGAAAACCCTCTTTCATTGTTGCAAAGTAGATTAAATGGGAAATGGTTTCTATGGCTGTCAAACTGCAGCCAGTCTGAACACCTTGAATTCTGAACCCTATGGATAGTACCGTAATTGTCTTTTCTTAAGGGTCTGTTAGAAGCTTCATATTGTATCAAAAAACCTTTTTGAAGGGAAAGGCAACCTTTAAAGGTCTCATTCATTTGGACTGTGCCTCATTTCCATTATGTCCAAAGCTCATGTAGATTTTATCCCTCTCGTGCTTTGCAAGGTTATATTCTTCTGTCATTTTAGTTGTTGAATCCTGAGCTTCAAGATCAGCAAAGTCAGCCTCAAACACACTTCACCCTCACACTAAAAAAAAAATAATCCTTTAGAAAAGGCGATTTTGATATTGGCTGCCTGCAGTTTGACTCCCTACCTCTTCGCAGTGAGATCAAGAATAATACTTCACTTTATAATGCTCACCTCGAGACTGTGTCAGTAATGAAACACTCCAAGCAGGGATCAGTTAGAATGGCAAATGGCTTAAAACATTTCCAGGGAGCAAAGGAATTGAACCATACCACACTCCACATTTGCAGAACAAAGAAGGGACTAAAAGATACAGAAATAAGAAAAAGAACCCCAAAAATAAGTCTTCTTGGTGGAATGTCTTCAATCATGTGTATGGCTGAAGTAGCTGCCGTGCTGCATAAGGCAGTATGGTTTTGTTAACCACAACTTAAAATCAACAGTATGTGCAAGGTAAATTCTCACCAGAACATCTTCTGTAAGTGTTCAAATCTATTTCTGCTTTTTTCATAAAAGCAAGTATGTGACCAAAAAGCCTCCCTGCAACAAAGCATTGCACTGCAATGGTTTCTTCAAGATCACTTGCACGTTTATTCCTAAATTTCTAGCACCATACACAGATATACATAGGAGGTTCAAAAATATAGGAAGCAAAGGCACAAGCAGAAGCAATAAAATAAAATCCAGTCATAAAATCTGTCCCCCTCTGAGTGGAATTTCACAGAATCTCAACTGGAGGAAAGCAGGCATTAAAAGCAGATCTGTGCATGTTCACGCTGTACACAAGAATGTACGCAGGTGTATCTCACTGCATGATATACATATTATTTCACTGGAAGTTTCACATCTTCTGACATGTCATCCCTACAGACTAATAATCTGATCTAATTTTGGTAATTTCTGAGAAGATTTTTTTTTTTATATAGTGATGCTCGGCCAGAACCCAATGTTGGCCTCGCCCCATTACAGAACAGGGGAGAAACTCTTATCTGCAACTCTTCTGGGGCCAGGTTCCCTGTAATGGACAGAAGACTTCTCTCCTTGTTTGAATCAAAGCAGAAACATTAATTTGTAATTCAGTTTTTCAAAATTTGTAAGTGCAATTCTATCCTAAAGATTGACAAGTTGAAGATAGTTCCTCCTATCTTTAAGTCTCATCCACATACCTTCAGTATTTCCTCTGAAGCCAGGTAGGGAAATGATAGGTAGCTGGTTAGAAAGCATGAAGCCTGACTTGCCAGCTCACCTACAGACAAACAAATATTTTCATTTGTGCACATGACATTTAATCTGAGCCATTGAGACAAATGAAATGAAAAAATTTCACATCTACAATTATATCTTCTACTTTCACTTTTCAGGGCATGACCATGTCCCTAAAATAAAAACGCTTAAGACTTGCAATGAATTGTTACTAAGCTAAAATGGGGCTGCAGGTAGGATAGTCTGGGTGTGTGAAATGGTCGCATAGTGAGGCCTAAGAAGATCACAAAAGGCTGCCAGTGACGCCAGCTGCTGAAGTCGCTCCTTCAGCTCAAGGGCTTTGGTACTGTCAGTCTCGCACGCAGTCTGTGCTGAATATGTATCTCTTATCAGTTTAGACTTTAAAGCTTCCATGTGTAATTTAAGCCTACTTGAGGAGAAAACTATAGTATTAAGGGTTTTTATGTAACAGTAGCACTGAGAAATAAAACCAACAACCCATTTTCTGAGAAATTGTGAGGTGGAAGTAATTCACTGGAAACTGGAAAAAAAATATTTCTTGATTTTGGTATTTGAAAACTTGAGCTAATGGAAGCACCACTATGTACTGTTGTTACATTTGAATAAAATATTCTAAGAATAATGTATATGGATAAATAAAAGTTATAACTGTAGAAGTAGTTATGTTAAGGTTTGATTTTAGGGTAGGCCTTGATTGGGAAACTTGCCCTGGGAAACAGGTGCAGAGAAGTAAGAAACAATATTCAAAGGATTTAACAGAGCATGTAGAACACAAGGAAATGGCAGTTTGTTGTTAGTGATTTGTTATTAGTTAAAATATAACATACCAAAGGAATTATGGTGGTGGGAGTTAAGTTAGACAAACAAACTCATAAAAACTTATAGTATTAAGTAAGCTGAGCATGCAAGATTTATAGTTTAGGTGAAACTTGTAATTGTTTGTAACTTGTATAAAAGCTGAAGCAAAAATGAGGGTCGTTGGGATCCTGACTTTGGACGATAGTCCTCAGGTCCCCGGGCCCTAAATAAAGCACCGCATAAACTGACACTCTGTTAGTTTGTGTTCTTTGTTCTACGGGCAACACTGTCAGCCACTCAGACATGCCAGTATTCTTAAAAGGCATGTAAATGTTTTAAATTATAGCATAATGATGTAATATAGATACATTTTCTCTCTTCTGTATATTTCTGTTTTGTAGTTACAGTAAATATTTTGCCATGTTTTAATTTTAAGATAAGATGGAATACATACTAGTAGGAGAGAAAGCTTTCCATTAAAGATAATATTGGAAAATCTAATTTAAAAAAACCCAAACTTCAGAAAGTCCACAAGGATTTTAGTTCAAAGCTTTCTTCTTATACTATTAAATGATTTAATGTCCACTCTGTGTATGAAGCATTGTTATTTATTGCATACCTTCTTCCAGAAGAGCACTTGAATATTTGCAGAGAAGTACAAATACATCATAAATTTTCTTGTAACTAACATTAAAAATGAAAACAACTGCTTTGTATTACAGAATTACACAGTGCCAAACAATGAATTTGGAAGAAAGCCATCAAAATTGCTTAAACTGGATCTTGACTGGTGCACTTCAATTGCATTTTGCCCCAGGGTTGATGTCAACCATCTTAGATTATGTAGAAGTTAAAAGCTACATTATCTTCCCTGATCTTTTGTTTCTGTTCCCATTGTCACACACAGATACCAAAAATTTCTCTATTTTTGTGGACAGTATGCCAGGCTCCCATCCCACCAGTTTGAGGCAAGTTACTGGAAAATCTAATATTTATATAACACTTCTCTGCTGACACAGCACTGTGAAACAGCTCTCACATGCTGCAAACCTGGACCAGGAAGGGGCAGAGCCTCATGCCCTGGAGGGTGTGAGCCAAGAGTGGGGCTGCAGTGAGATCAGAGCCCCAGAGGGCATGTGTCATTGAGCCAGAGCAGCACTTCTTTTTCTTCTAGTCTGGTTTCAAAACCTCTCATTTTCTCCTCAATTTAGGTGGCAGGTGACACCTTCTGTACCTGAACAGTGGTTCTGTGTGTATACAAGGAACAAAGATGGCATTCTGAGCAACAAAACTTCGTGCAAGGAATTTAGTAGGATGTCTTCAAGGACACTTTGAGAGTTTAGTTTCCAGACTAAAAATAAATTTCAACATAAAACCTATCAATTCACACACCAGGCCACTACTGAATCACACCAGCTACATTTCGGAATTAAAACTCAGCTTTCTTCAACTCAGATATGATATAATTCAAGAAAAAGGAATAAGATAAGTAGAATCAGAAGAAAAAGTTCAGAATGGTACAAAAGAATGATTACAACTAACAGAAAGTGTCAGGAGTGTCTTAAATAACAGAACGGTGTGTTACAGTATCAAAAGCTAACACATCACTTTCAGCTGTGCAAGGGTGAGGAGCACCTTCCCCACCTTTCTTGTGAAAGAGTTTGTACTACTACTGAGTGACGCTGTAAAAGAGGGTGGGAGCAGAGGTGGGATGCCAGCTACCAGGGCCTCCAGTGGAAGACGTCAGTCTTTCCAAAACTGACAGGAACGTCTGGGTGTTACCAGATTATTCCCATCACACCAGAAACTCTTCTGGGTAGGTTCGGAAAGGACAAACCTGCTGTGTGACAAGTTGAATTTTGGAGCTGAACAGGAGCCCAGCCCGATCCCAGTGAAGCAGCTGGAGTTAACTCAGCTTGGAATTGCAAATAAGTTGGCAAGATGGAGAATTCAAGCACCAGGAGCCTGAATTGAGACTTTCCAGCATACAAATGAAAACCAGGGACTGCAGCAAATGGTTCTCAAGAAAGCAGATTAAGAAAAGCCACAGCCCCTACCCAACCTCTGTGGTCAGAGACCAATAAATGATATAATAATACCAGGGGAATTGCAAATGTTGTGTTATTGCTGGGGAACGTCTAACTATAACTTCCTAGAAGGGCTCTGCTTGGTCTCAGAGCTTATCCTGCTTCGCTAAAGGGATTATTTTGCCACTCAAAATAGTCTCCATTTGTAGAGAGTTAACTACTGATTTTTTAAGACGGTCTGGTACTTGACTAGGGAAGGTTATCTCTGAGGTGGGCAATTACAAGCTGACATCACTTAACCATCCTGTTGAGACTCCGACCTGACAGAGGTATCAACACACAGAACCCCTGTCAAATGAATGCAGAAGAACAATATTCACTAATAGATGGAAAACCTTACCAATAAGAACTGGGGACCCTTGACATTATTCAACTTCTAAAACTTATAAAATTGAGATTTCTGGGCAGTTGGGAGTTTTTGCTCAGTTTACTACCCTTTACTCTGATTTTCAGGAAGACAAATTATAAACAAAGTTTCTGAAGAACTCTCAGAATACACTGAGTCACTGGAAGGAATCTCTTTTAATAATAAGTTTAAAAAAAATCATACAACTTAACCTGAGGATTTGATTGGGCTGTAATTATCCTCTTGAAGCTCAGTTTCGCCAGCATCCCACCTCAAAGATGAACAAAACACAACAGGATTCTGTGACTGAAACCTGTCTGCCATCAATCCACGTAGCTGCCTTATACTTCACATGGACCTGCTCATCTTGTCAAGCAAAGAAAAATCTCATAATCATTTTTAGCACTCCAGAGCCCTTCCAATTCTCAAAGTAATATTCCAAACAGCTCAAGTAGAGCACAGTAACGCACAGCTCGGCAGCCAATCTATTGTAATGCTATGAAAGAGCACAACTTCAGATGAGAGAGGCCATAAATTTATAAAATCCTTTTAAGGCCATCCATATCGCAATGTGAAACTCAAATGAGCACTTCTAATTTGTTTGGTTTTTGGTTGTGGGCTTTTTGGGGGGTTTTTGTGGGTTTTTTTCCCCTGGAAAAATTGGGAAGCAATAAAAGGACAGACAGTTACCTAGCACTGTAAATCTGTATGTTAAAAAAATGTATCGTGTATTACTTTAGTCTATGCAGCATGCTACAGAGTTAGTCTATAAATAAATATGTAAAAAGCTCTTGAGTCCTACTTTAACTGTGTGCATGCACATACATGAGGACAAAGGTGTCCTTCAAGCAGAGATAAACCTGATTTCCTACTTACCAATCCCTGGAACAGCATCAAAAGAAGGAATCCATAGCCTATAATTATGCTAGAGCAGGCAATATATTGCCATTGTTTAGATGAAAATCTTCTGGGTGATAAATTCTAATTTATAACAATCTAGTATATATATTAAGTACTCCTAATAATAATAATAATTCAGATTTATTAATATAATTTTATTACAGACTGTAAATTAAATTGGAATAAAATACTACAATGAACAATTTGTCCAAAGGTTTGGGAATATCTTCTTGAAATCTCTTCAGAATACTTGTTTTCTAATGCTTCTGATACTTCTTAAATCAGCCTGTACTCTGTACTCTGAACTGGTCTTCAAAAGCTTTATTATGACAGAAGCAGTAAAGGTACCTGTTAGTAGAAATGTATGGGGCAGAGAAAAAAATTGAGTTCACATTGCTAAAGAACTCTTAGATTTGTGTATAAATAGAATCATATCAAAATTAGGGTGCTAGGACTGAGCAGTTGCTTAGTACTGATGTTCATGAATCATGAATCAATAAATCCTATCTTGGAGGAAGAGATGGAGTTCGAAACAGAAGAGAAAGAAATGTAACTCAGAGGGATGGAAAAGAGGCAGCGCTGTTTTAACACATTATCTTCCACATCTGGAATCCAGCAGTAGGAGCCTGAGGAAGGGATTAGGAATTCATAATTCTAGATCAGTCTTTCAGCATAACCATGAGCTATATCATCTGGCTAAAGAATGCCTCATTTAGGTAAAGCTTAAACATCTGCTGCTAATATTAATTTCTGCACACATCTTGCAAAGCTCCTTCAAACTTTCATCCAAAAGGAAGTTTAGCACCAAATACTTGTATTTTGGTATTTTTCTAGAAAATAAGCTAACAGCTCTCAGGCAGAGGGAGATAAGAGCTTGGGGGTTGGGTTTTTGTTGGGTTTTTTTGGTGTTTGTTTTTGTGGGTTTTTTTTTTAAAGGCCATAAAGTGGTGCCAAACTCTGTCCCAAATGATGAATACTCTGGCCTTCATGTCATACTTGGGTTTCTCTGTAGCTCAACCCTGCCAGCTCTCTGCATGCTGAGTCTGCTGCAGAGAGAAATGGATTTGCCAGGTCTGTTTCTCTCAGTAGTAGGTTGCGTGAGCTTTACACTTGAAAGGGTTGCTGAGGGGAACTTGCTGAAATGGTAGTCAATGTCCTTCCCAAGGCCTTTTCATGTGTACAAGCCACTTCTGCTGCGTGTTGGAGTCTAGTAACAGAAGTTGTACATCAGAGTGTAAATATGCGAGCCGCAGAATGGGGTGAAAATCGTGCAAAAGGAGATTCACTGCTCAGTGTTTTACAGTTATGAAACCTCTGAAATCAAGAAAGCAAATCCAAAAGAGGCAGTAGGAAAGGAAAAAAGGGCAAAAGGGAGACAAGAAAAAGACCACAAAAATAAAGGAAAAAAAAGAAAATTGAAAAAAAAATCCCATTTCTTGATGACACACAGTTAATAAGATCTGAGGACACACATTTCCAAAGATTAAGTTGCCTATTTGCCATGCATCCTCATCTCCTAGAAATCTGCCTTTCATTCCTACTAAGATACAGTAAATCTGACTCAAGGATTTACACAAATTCTGAAAAAGGAGGCAAAGGAGACTCAATGGGGAAAGGAAAGCTGAAAGTTTCTGCAGTCCTCAAAGAGAAGCCACAGCATTTTCCTATTGGATAACATTGAAAGCACTGGTTATCTTTATACAAATAATTCAGCATGTGCTTAGTGCTTAACTTAGGTGTCATTTCAATGCTGTTTGGTAAATAATTATACTTCACCTTTGTTAGCAGTGCCAATCTCTAGATTAAACCCTGACTCAAGGTTCTTGCCAAAGAATCAATTTGAATCACATGCTCTAAAATGATTCCCACCACTAACTTTTCTCTTAGTAAAATCAAAGATGAGGACTCAATTCAAATACCCGGAAGGCAGTGCTTCAACTTACTTTTATAGTTCAAATTAAAAGCATGCATCTGCCTTTACAACACAATGCTAAATTTAAGTTTACCACAATAAAATAAGATTGACACTAATATTACAAAGCCATGGTATCCCTCCAACCAATTACTGTTTACATGTTAAATTAATTGTTTGCACTTTGAAAATGAAAAGTCTTTTGCAGTATTTCACAGCTGAACTACTAAATTAATCTTACCAAGTCTTGCAAGTGCGTCACTTACTGATGACATAATTGCATTTTAAAATGTGCATGCAGAAGACTCTAGTCCAGTTTACACTTAGGCTATGCCTAGATAATCATATCAAGCAGTAAGGCAAACCTGTCCACGACTTCATTAGGATACACAGCTTTATAACAAATCCCTAACTTCCTAATGAAACCCTTGCTAGCCAGCAAAGTAAGGTGATTAGGTGAACAGCACGGCAGCATGACACCATGTAGTAGAATGCCATTGGGAAGGGTTTAATTGCTGAAACTTGTGTTAAATGCTGAGCTCCAAGCAAGCTGATATGAATCCAAAGTGGTAGGAGAAGAAATAGAGTACTCTGGACTGTACATCTAATTACTTGTGGATAGAAGCTAATGAAGTCCAAAATATGCACAGCAAAGCAGGAAACATGATGCTGTGCCTATGTACATGTGCTTGTAATTTTTTTAACCCATATAAAATTCACACCCCAAGATTGCACTTAGAGTGCATACATTATGTCGTATACATATATTTTCACAGTTGTTACCAGTCAGGTTTCCTGTTTACATAGGCAAATGTTGAAAGACTGATGAAAACCTCCACCCAAGCAAGCACTGGGTGAGCTGTGCTCATCAGGCACCACCTTTTGATGAAGGAAGTCCACGTAACCTTCAGATGCACACTGGCTCAATGGAAGAGAAACTTTGCCTCATGACAGAAGCTGTTGCTTGTTACCCTGTTCTCCACCCACAGTAGGTCAATGTAGGCCAGCGCATACTTAAGCTTCAATGTGAAATTTTCATAAGGGCCTAAACAACTTGGTCCCATCTTCCAGACTGGTGCAGATGCCAACGTATCACTGGAAGCCTACAGGAACTCAGATTCTGTGAGCTCCAGTGACTTTGTACTTTGAAAGACTGGGAAATCTTTCAGGAAAGAAGAATCCTCTCATTTTCTAGTCTTTTGATGACTTGAAAACTTGAGGGTTCATTGAGCTCCCCAGTGAACTTCTTCTTAGCACAGCAAAACATCAGAGCATCTGCAGTTTTATGAAACTGCGCACCACCATTCACAAATGACAGCTCAGCTGCTGTAGGTGCTGAACACCGGCAGCCAAGCTCTGACACTGTTTCTGCTGAAATGCCGAGCCAGACTTCCAGACACAGTTGGCCCTTGACGCATGCAAACACTAGACGGCAGTAAAGAAAACTGCTCTTCATTAAATGAAATAGAACAGCTTGAGAGAGATTATTTAAAAATAAACAGAAGACTGAAGACCTGAAGAGGCACCATGGTTTTGGAGGCTGGGTTATCCTCTTAACTTTGGATAATGACAAGTCAGAAGATCTGCCTTACCTGTCTGTCTTGCTGGACCATCCACTTCAGCATCCCCAATCGGGGTGAGCCGAAGGGTTATCAAGCACTGGCTTCAGTAAACATCTCAAGAGGATCTCTGGAAGAGTCCTCACGAGACATGCGGACTGACCGCCTAACCAGACCACCCACACAGGGCTTGGCGAAATAAATCTGTGCTGCATGGGCTCCTCTGCCTGCGCTCCCACTGAAGACAGCAAGTGCCACAGGCACCACAGAGTTATCGCAGGGGAGCAGGGTCTGGGTTGCCTGGGCTCTGTTTATTTTTGAGCTTAGCCTGAGAGAATAAAACATGCCGTAAGATAAACAATTAGCTTTCCAAGACAAATGGTACAGGTAGGACAGATATTACAGTGTAGCTTCTGATCTGCCAATGAAGTGGGCTACAGCTGCAAGTCATTACACTGAAGTGAAAATAGATTAACTGAATACATAAACTGCCTGATCCTTCTGTAAAACTGAGCAGAGGATTTGTGGGATCTGTAACCCTGGTATTCAGGGTTATTCCTTACGCTCGGCAGAGACATCTGAATCTGTTTCAGGCATGTCACACAGCTATTTTCAGCTGAGTCCTCCAATGCTGGAGATTTTTAAAAAGGTCTTTGCAACAATATTCAGCTACACTAGACACTAACTATCATGGCATTTTAGGCTAATGCCTACATGTATTGCCATTCCCCTTGGAAGGGAATATTTATATTACAGTGTATACAATACTACATAGTATGTGGAGAGTGTTCTACTGTGACATTACTGTTTTCTGAAATTGTGACTTTTTCAGTTCAATTTGTAAGTGTTTGTCTCTATAAATTAAAACTGAAAAAATATATGTATTAGGGCTATCAATACTTTGATGTTAAAATACAAGTATCTCCATAGAGAAGTAAAGTGAATATACATGGTGTTTTCCATGTGTGTTTACACATAAAACCAAGTACAGAGGCACACATTTAAAAAGTCACCAAAATAATGCTCTTGTTGAAGAAATTAGAGGGCATTTTGCACTTATTCACACTAAATCTAACCAGTCAGTCTACATATACATTTAAAAGAAAATTAAAATTTAAACAATTACATTTAAAAGAACAATTGCTTGAAAGAGTCCAGCGCAGAGCCACAAAGATGATTGAGGGAGTGGAGCATCTCCCTTATGATAAGCGGCTGAGGGAGCTGGGTCTCTTTAGCTTGGAGCAGAAGAGACTGAGGGGTAACCTCATTAATGTTCATAAATTTGTAAAGGGCGAGTGTCAGGAGGAAGGAGCCAGGCTCTTCTCAGTGATAGCCAATGACAGGACAAGGGGCAATGGGAGCAAGCTGGAGCATAGGAGGTTCCATCTGAACATAAGGAAAAACCTTTTACTGTGAGGGTGACAGAGCACTGGAACAGGCTGCCCAGAGAGGTTGTGGAGTCTCCTTCTCTGGAGAGATTCAAAACCTGCCTGGACGTGTTCCTGTGTGACCTAGTCTAGGTGATCCTGCTCTGGCAGGGGTTTGGACTGGATGATCTTTCAAGGTCCCTTCCAGCTCCTAACATTCTGTGATTCTGTAATTCTTTGAAAAAGTCAGTATCACAAAACTTTTCAGATGGTAAAGATGCTTGAGGAATCTATGACTGGTGGCTCAAGCTCTGGAACCCAAACCGGGGCTTCAGTTCATCCTGCAAGGAGGGCAGAGAGAGGGTAATGCAGTCCTAAAATGTATATTCTTTTAGCCATATTGTCACTGAAGCAGAGGATAGTATTAAAATAAATAGTATTATTGAAGAAAACTACCTTATCAAAATGATTACCCATCAAGGTCTCACTAAGATCAAGTGGAGTGCTGTTACACATAAATAACCTGAAATGTTGGCAAAAATCTGATTAAATACACAACACTTAAGTCATGTTAAGCATATCAGTACTTTTATCTAAACTCTCTCTTAATAGTCCTAGATGTTCTCTCCTGGACCTTCTGGAAGAAGCAATGCCATCCATACAATAAAATACTTTGTACAATAAAAGAATATTTTCTTGAAACAAGCAATTTTATGAAGTATGGTATTAACTCTTTAGAAAACTATAATTAGCCTGTTTTTATTAGTATTCGTGAATATACTACTCAATAATATGTAGCGCATGCAATTTATATTATTAAATGTTTCTTTGACAGTTTCAATGCAAAAATCAGCATTTTGGTCAGATTTTAATATTTCTTTTTGATTTAAAAGTCTGTGAACTTGTAATACCAAAAACTGCATTTGCAAGTGACAATCTCTAGATTTTTCTTGCACTGTTAGACGTCAGTAATATCACACTCCAGTACCAAAAGCAGTAGATAAAAATGTGTATGAGAACCTGCAAATAGACTGAAGTTTTCTTTGAAGAAAAATTGAATAATTATCATGGAAAGTGACAGTTTTGAAAGTATCTTTGTCAAGTTATTTTGAAAAGTGTCACTTCCAGTTCACCATCAAAAGAGGGAGCATATACTTAAATGCGCATGAAGGAGAACAAGGGAATGCAAACTATTAAAATATTTCATAAGTGAACTCAAAACTTCTGGCTGTTTGCTAAAAATCTGTGTATCCGACATCTAACATCAGTATTGTTTTGTCAAGTCATTATTAACCTGTTCAGTAACAATGGAGTTAAAATCTAGCTGGTGCTTTGGATATTGAAGAAAGAGCCTGACACTCCTGAAAGACATAGATACCTACACTATTGGCATGTGTCTTGACTGAAGTATAAATTAGCCACTCTCGTAATGGATTTTGCATGAGTATACAAAAGAACTCCTTTAAACCCATTTCCTTTGCTTCTCCATCAAACTCTCAATTTTAGTCATTTTGTTTCACAGAATAACAGTTTTCCGACGTAAAAAAGAATTGTAGAGAAGTATATTTTAGAAACTTTTCAGCATTGCGAAGAAATCAACTTTTTTACCTAACTGAATTCTTTGTTTTCTCCTTCTATTTGTTGTTTATCACAATTCATAGGATATTTATTTCTCTCCCTCTTCCATAATTTTGCTGATGCACTCCAATAGGACAGTTTGCTATGAAAAGGGACCTGTTTGCTTTTTTCCACCAAATGCCTCAGCCTACTTCACCCAAACCATTTTGTATACTTTTGCCAATGAGGTTTTTCCACTCTTCTGAAATCCCAGCCCTTCAAACGAGACCAGAGTGAGTAGTCGCAAAGGTTATTTGATCAACTGTAGGCATATAAGTTATTTGATCTGCCACGGATGTTAAAGTCAATGCAGTCCCTTCGCTTGGTTCTGGAAAATCTGAGTCTCAGAGGCAACAGCAAGATGGCAGATTCCACATCTACTGTAGCCTCCTGTAAGACGTAACCAAAGCCCTAACCAAAATCCCTACATGGTATACAAACTCTCCGGTTTCATGTACAGGCCCACAGCTGAAGCACCCTACTAAGAAAAGTCATGCCCTGCAATTGCATGTGGACATTTGAGATGAATGAAACGTTTCATTTTAATTTCTTTTTTATTCTGAGGGGAGAAAAAAATCCCAGAAACCTAACTTTATTGCAAACTATTTTATTACTTTAACTGACTGTATTTCCTCATTCTCTTTACTTTCTCTGAAAAACAAAACAAAAAACCTACCAAAACCAAACTTAAAAACCCAACCCTACCAAGCAGCTTCACATCTGCAAGCACAATCCAGTCTCCCTTAGTTCTGTTAACTTTGGCAAGGAAGCATAATGCAGTCCAAAGAGAAAAAAAATATCAATAGAACTCCAGAGACAATCAAGTCCTGTACAAAATACTAACCAGGTTTTCAAAAATCTTTGAGAACTACCTAAACCAAATATAATTTCAGATTATTCATAATATGGGATTTTTTTTCCCCTTATCAGGAGGATCCACATAGTCAGACACGGGAAAAGATCTGATGCCTAAAGCCTAAGTAAAATTGTAAATAAAATGTCGTGTGAAAGCACTACTACTTTATAATACAGCAAAACTACAGGCAGGAATCATGGACGTAGACATGAAAATTAAAATTAAAAAATACATTCAACCACTCTATGGCTAAAATGGATCCCTGTTCTTTTCTGAGTGTCATCATGATGCCATAAATCCATCTGCATCCTGAAGGACTTGCATGTCAAACCAGAAAAAAAAATAAAATTCTGTGAAACTGGTGCACATTTCTGCTTGAAAACTTGTGGAATGGACTGAAAGCAGCCCTTGTGTATTCAGATGTTTTTCAGCCTACTTTCATATTTTTTAAACTATTTTTTGGTTGTTCATTGAACACTGTACAAAACAATGCGTGTATCTACATATATGTACCAGAAATGGCAACGTATTAAAAATAAAACCTGTTTTTAGTAAGCCTGCAGTAACAACAGTAAATAAAATCTTATTACTTGTGAAATATAAGGTCAACAGCTCTGGTCTTAAAACAGTTGCTATCCATTTTCAGGGTAGTTTAATGAAACTGAACTTGTCAGTTCCTAAAATATAAATGGCCACCAAGAGACTAGGTCCACAGAAAATATGTAGAGTTTCATATATGGCAGATTTTGTTTTTAAAATTTCTAATGGCGATAAAAAGAAATTAAGTAACCTAGTGGAGTGCATCTACCTGATGCAGCCTCTCGTAGCTGCCCCAGGCAAGGGGAGAGACGCACACTTTGGATATCATCAGTTAAAGGGAGGAGAATCATTAATGTTTGCTGTCAAAACCAAAGTTCTGCCCAGTTGTCTTCTGCCGTACACAACTTGTTGGATGTGCTTTACACCAACCCTGCTGAGTTCACCTTGATTCTGTTTCAGAATTGCTGAATGCACTAATTAATTATCACCTGTGTTACAGGCACAATTAGAGAAACAACTTTCCCACAGATATGAATCTTGACCCTTATATGCACACATATGTTTTTAACACCTTTTATGTTCAAAACGTCAAGTTGCTGAAACACCCTCCACCACTGCTGGTAGCAGTTACTGCAAGAGTTTTCCTTACTTCTTCATCCAGCCTAACCTCTGAGGCCTACTAATTTCATTCTTCATGTACACAACATTTATTAAACAGTTTTGCAAAATCTCTTGATACTGTGGTTTTTTGAAAATTAATCCTAATTTATACAATTATCACTCCTCCTCAGAAAATTCCTCAATAACAAGATGCTTCCTTGTAACCAGAACACAGTTTATTCGTGTGACCCAAGGATCGGTGAAAGCCCCAGCTTTCAATAACCAACCCACAGTAGATGGCAAAACAGTTCAGAATGAATTTCCTATTGTGCACAGGACATGCTGATATACTGCCAAGACTTAAGCCTACAGCAGTTGTGTTCAAATGCAGAGTCATGATATGAAGGTTGCAGCTCATACTGTTGGAGAGGGAAGTGTCTGGAAAGGACCCAACCCCTGATGAGACCCAAAGCTTAGATTTATTCTCATAACACATATATGGGCTCTGTCTTGATCCTGACTCCCTAGAATAAACAAGGCCCAGGCAATTTCCTCCCATCTACCTGCCTCTACATACTTTTCCATGGAAATAGTTTTCTAACACATTTGGAAGCCATTAGTCAGCTTCAACCAGAACTGGAAGGAGGATGGAAAATGGCAGGCAATTTCTTTCCCTTCAGTTTGGGAAATCAAGAGATGGGCAGAGGGGAGGCCCCTGAATTCACACCCACACAAAAGCAAGATGATGCTGTAATTTACAGCTGTGCTAGGCAGATCCCATAGATGCCAGACAGCTGTTCACGTGGCTCCTGGCTTTGCACTAGTTGCAGAATGCAAAATGGGGTTCAGGAACCAGGAACAGAAATTTTCCAAATGCACAGGGGGTTTTGCCCTGCTGTCCAAAGGACTATCTTTTTCACCAGTTTCATGAAGTTTGAGGTTATGGATCATAATGAGCAGAAGCAACCACTTCATCTACCCACACCCACCATTCACCACAGTCACTAGGAAAGGAGCTGTATGCCCTCCTTCATGTGACATGCCAATCCACTTCCAGTTATTTGATTAGCTTACTTTATGTGTTTTCCCCTATATATTATACACAAAACAAAGCAGGTTGTTAGAAGAAAAACCACCTTATTTCTCACAAGAGATCCTACTTCCAATATCCGGACAAGGCTTTTTTTTGGTAACCAGTTTAACAAAATGAGGAATAAAGAATAATTAAAATAGTAAAAACATTTTTCATAAAAATATTTCTAAAGATGGTGTATTAGTGGTTTGTAGCCTTTATTCTAATTTGGAAAACAAAATCTGATTTGGCATCTATGTCTTGGGGTTGGATTCCAAGTTTTATATTTAAATAACTTTCTGTTCCATTGAACGTGTGCATCTGTGAAAAAGAGCATTTGTATATCTGAAGATATATTAATAACAGATAACAGATTAACTTTCACACTTAAAGGCAAAGGGACATTAAATATTTGAAAACATGTTGAGTCATGAATAAAATCTTTCAAAGGACATTTTGACAGTACTCTAATATATTCTTTAAAATATTAAAGTATGAATTTGGGCTGTAAAAAAAGTACAAAATCAAAGACTCTACATATTGTACATATTTGTCAGTGGAAAACTGAGCCGTTGCCAGTGGACTTAGAATCAGTTTCGTTTTGCAGTTGAGAACACAAAGTTATTTACTACCCTTCAGGCTGTATTTGAATGATATGGATGCAGTCCTTATGATAAATAGCAAATTTGTGTAATAACATAATTAAATATATTGTTAGCCATTACCTCCAGATAGAAGATGCTGAAAAAACATTCTAATATTTTCCTTTTTATCACATTATGTTGTGGTGCAAACTTATTTTAGGGGGAAAAAAAAGTTGCAATCTCAGCATAGTACTTAAAAACTCAAATTTTTTGAAAGGAAATCTCAACTCTCTGCATGTTGAATGTAGCACTGTGTACGTGTTTTTAAACATGGTATGAAGAGACACTAGAACTAGTGAAAAACATGCTTTACTTGGTGTTTCCATATTTCCATGTAAAAGCAATTTTAAAAAAACAACTTAAAAACCTCAGAATATTGTGCAAAAAAACACCCACCAAAACCAAAACAAAAATTCAAACCAAAAAGCATTCCCACAGCATTCATACTGCAGCAAATCAGTATATCACATTCCACAGGCTTCCCAACAACTTCACTGCGATTAGCTTGGTTTGGATAATTACTGTTATTTTAGTAAACACCTCACATTCCAGCTACTTAATACATTATTCACTGCAAATGGCTCCATTCAGTTCTTATTAAGTCAGTTTCAATACTCAGCAACTATTTTTGATTGAGATCAAACCCAAAGAATATTTATGTATTATTTCAATATATATATATAAATTTTTCTATCTGTCCTTCTCTCTACAATATTTTTATATAGAAAACAGTTTGTGCCAGTTTGGGGCATTTCTTAAATTTATTTGCATAATAACTCCCAGAATGTAGGTAACAACAGCAAGCAAGATCTGTAGTCCCAGATCTTAGTGATACTCAAATTAGGGTTGCATTTCAAGTATGGTGAAATGCAGAATAACTTGAGTTTAGAATATGACAGAAGCTTCATCTTTCTACTAGATTTAAGATTTTTTTTTTCGCCTTGATCTGAATACTTTCGGAATTCTTGTACCTGTATGCTCCAGGGAAACTAAAGCACCACATCTTTCTTTGCAAAGCTTATAGGGCATTTTCTGGATCAATACCTCAATGCATTAGACTTCTCTCCAGTGCCAGCATTTATCCTTCAACATGTTCCCTTTCAATATTCTTCCCTTATTTTTTTCTTCACCATTTTTTTTAAAATGAAACTGGCAATCTTGGTCAGTGCTTGCCTCCGCTCTTGCCTCCAGTCTTTATTTCCTCCCCTGGTTGCACACACCTCAGTATAGGGCAGCTTTGAAGATAAATTCTCCTTCCATGGTTTTGTGAATGCAAATGTAGGATTATTTGAATTCTTCCATTTTCTGTCTGCCACCTCCAGCTGTTCACACTGAATCGCAGTTGTGAATGCTATTTGATCTTAGCATTTTTCTTTCCTCCTCCTCTACTTAAAAATGCAGTTTCCATTTGTCTGGCATACCTGTAGTGTTTCTAGCTGTGTGGAAGTGAAAACAAGGGATGAAGACAGGGGGTAGGTTTGAGCACTCCCAAATGGCTACCTAGCACCAACTGAGATCACATACAGACTCTTCATTTACAAAACCCCTGCATCCTCAAACATAATTCAGTCTCTGCATCTGTGGGAAATCTTGGTTTAGAAAGGATAATTTTCAATAGAACTAGGTGTTTTTGAAATTTTGCACATGCTAGGAAATGCTTTAAGAGGAATATGGAAACACATGTTATGGGAACATTTGGGGAAACAGCAGAGCGACTCTGAAATGAAGAACTTCACACCCCTCCCAAGCTCTGCTGGGGGCTTCCAACTCAACAGGAGACCGAGTAATTTTCTCCAGATTAGACCATAGCACTTACCACTTTAACATACATACAAAAAGTATTTATTCAGTGTTTTTAATGATAGCTTCCAGAATATTAACTTTTTTTTCAACTACCAAATACCAAACACCCTCTCAATATTCTCTTCCCTCATCCCAACAGAGGTAAAAGGAAGTCAATAGAAGTATCCTAGATTGGCAGTACTGTTCCAGGAATTTATTTTAACTTTACAGAGAGGTTGAGTTTGGGTGTTTCGGGTTTTTTGGGGTGTGTTTCTTTGGTTTTTAAGGAAAAGGAAAAAGAAAAAAGAACACACACATACATACCCCTCTACAGACTTTTCCACTAGCACAAAGTAGCTTTATGTGAAAAAGATATGTCACTTAAAAAAACACTTTAACTTGGTGACTTTAGCTGGCTGCTTTTGTCACCTCATCTGTTTTCTTCCACCAGTGAATACAGGTCTTTCTCTCCATGAATAAGTCAAAGAGTTTTGAGCAGCAAGAACCTCCTACACACATACACCTAATTCTTGTCAATTCTACAGCTCCTCAGCAAGACTCTAGTAGTACTGATTTTTTTTCCCCACTTGAGTAGGTTATTAGTGAAGAAACAAGGGTGCCATCTGTTTGTGGATGTTTCATGATAATCTCCCAAATGTAAGCCTCTACAGGCCTATCTCTAGGAAGATAAATTAGTATTATTCTAATTGAAAACTTAATTTCCGAAGAAATTGATGAAATGGATCCCACTTCCTACCATGCCCTTCCAGATACAATTTCCTACTCACTGGTAGCAAAACTGATCTTTCAGTGCTGTCATCAGCCCAGATATAAGTCCTACTGAAAACTTAATCTAAATAAATAATGGAGGAAAGTAATCAGAAGGTTTTATTTTGCTTACCAAAATCACTTACCTGTTCATTGTATTCCAGCATTCACAGAATCACAGAATGCGTTGGGTTGGAAGGGACCTTTAAAGGTCATCTAGTCCAACCCCCTGCAGTAAGCAGGGACATCTTTAACTAGATCAGCCTGCTCAGAGCCCCATCAAGCCTGACCTTGAATATCTCCAGGGATGGGGCCTCCACCACCTTTCTGGGCAACCTGTGCCAGTGTTTCACCACCCTAATAGCAAAGAACTTCTTCCTAATGTCTAATCTAAAACTACCCTGCTCTAGTTTAAAACCATTGCCCCTTGACCTATCGCTACCTGCCCTTGTAAACAGTCCCCTCCCCAGCTTTCCTGTAAGACCCCTTCAGGTACCAGAAGGACGCTATAAGGTCTCCCAGCAGCCTTCTCTTCTCCAGGCTGAACTGCCCCAACTCCCTCAGCCTGTCCCCATAGGGGAAGTGCTCCAGCCCTCTGATCATTTTTGTGACTCTCCTCTGGACCCACTCCAACAGCTCCATGTCCTTCTTGTACTGAGGGCTCCAGAGCTGTACACAGTACTCCAGGTGGGGTCTCACCAGAGCAGAGTAGAGGGGCAGAATCACCTCCCTCACCCTGCTGGCCACACTTCTTTTGATGCAGCCCAGGATGCCGTTGGCCTTCTGGGCTGTGAGTGTGCATTGTTGGTTCATGTCCAGCTCCACCAGTACCCCCAAGTCCTTCTCTGCAGGGCTGCTCTCTATCACACCATCCCCCAGCCTGTACTGATAACGAGGATTGCCCTGACCCATGTGCAGGACCTTGCACTTAGCCTTGAACCTCCTGAGGTTCACATGGGCCCACTTCTCCAGCTTGTCCAAGTCCCTCTGGATGACATCCCATCCCCCTGGCATGTCAACTGCATCACTCAGCTTGGTATCACCTGCAAACTTGCTGAGGATGCACTCAGTCCTGGTGTCTATATAATTGATGAAGATATTAAACAGATCCCTGAGGGACACCACTTGTCACCCATCTCCATCTGGACATTGAGCCATTGACCACTACCCTCTGGCTGTGACCATCTAACCAATTCCTTATCTACCAAACAGTCTACTAATCAAATCCAAATTTTCCCAATTTAGAGAGAAGAATGTTGTGGAGGACTGTGTCCATGACCATACTTTCAAGCTCTTTCCTCTTTGGTCAAATTAATACCTTCATTTAACAGATCCCCATCTGGCTCTGGGAAAGGCATGGTCAGGATAAATAAGGCATTTCAGACCTTTTTGGTGTCACGTTTGTAATATGCCAGCATCTGTCTTCTCCTTCCCACCAGCCAGAATTCAGTCGCCTGCAAGGGACACAGTCCCTTTGGTCTTGGGCCAACCTCTGTTGCAGCATCAGACACATGGAGTATAATATTGGTAATATATGGAAACTGACATTCCTTAGCCTTTACACCTGGAAGCAAAGCAATACTCTTAGGAGGACAGCTAAAATAAATCAAATTAGTCATGTTCCTGATCATTTAACTTTCTGAAATTTCACGTTAATCAAACAATGCAAGCACAATTTTGAATGTGTTTTAACTTGTGAATGAAGAAAAAAGAGAAGGAAAAGTAATTGGAAACTTAAAGTGATGGCAAAAGGAAGACTGCATCTGCTTCATTACTGACAAAGGGCACTGGGCTTTTATCATTACCATGGAAATGGTCTGTATTCTTCTTTATTCATTGAAGATTTATTTAAAGTAAGACAAAACCACTGCTGAAAGGTGAATGTTAATAACCTGGCTAAGGTACTTCTCAAACCCAAATTAAAACTTGCCATATTTACATATTTTCCTTTTTTCCGTCCACTGTATGCAAATACAAAGTCATTCAGAGTCAAGTTCTGAACATCTAAGAAGAATTAAGACTTCGAATATGTTGAGTGCTTCTCAGTTTATCAGGCTCCATTCTCTTGGTTCTTCACTGCCTTTAAGAGGAAGTAGGAAAACTTCCTAGCTCTGACTCTCAGCAACACTATCATCACTTTATAGCAGGTTCCTGACTGAATTAATTTTTAAATGTTAACATAAATTATTGCAACAACATAAAAAAAGGTGAAGTGGATTTTTCATTTTATTACAACTAGTCATGCTAGCATTCTAGCTGCTACTCTCTGATTATGTTGTATTGAGTCTGGCTTGTGATATGGAAAAAGATCCCATTAGGAACTGACCTAATTCAATCACGTAAAGAGCCCACAGGCTTAACAGAGAGGTTGGTTCCCTATCATCCATCTATCAAGAGTCCTATGTAATTGTTGTCAGGCAATACAGGGCATCGATAGAGCCATAGACTCTGAAAGTAGTTCAGGTATAAAGCACTTCACAATCAATAATAACTGCAATTATTTATCCTTCTTAAAAAAAAAAATCCATTTCCCCCCCCCCCCATGTTCGAAACCTGGCCAAACACCTGACAACACATGTCGCTGTAACATTTTGAGTAAAAGGATGGGCAAGAGCAAAAGCTACATCACTGCTCCTTCTTGGACAATGAGCAGACCTGCTGTTGTGGCTGGGCAGTCCTCCCCTGCCAACCTCATATTATGAGCTAGCTGATCCCCAGAGCTCTTTCAGCTGTTTCACCTTAATGTGAAAGGCTACGTAACCCTGTTTCCACTGAGCAAATGCGTTCAACTGCCAACTCGGTAAATGATCAAAATTTTGGCAGTACTCATCTGTAATATAATTGTTGACAGAGCAGCATGAAGGCTGAGTCTGCTGCTTGTGACTCAAGAAGACCTTTGTAACAAAGCTGCTGGAGGCAGTGTCAGAGGATGAACAAACATAACACTTGGTGGTTATGAAGGCTGTGCAGTGCAGCCACTCACTGCCTCCTCTTATTTTGCCTTGCTAGCGAAGGCCCTGTGAAAAGTACGGCAAGTCTTTCACAACAGACCAGAGCTTGCTTGGTGCTCCAGTCCAAGTGGGCCTGAAAACTCCCCCAGTGCTGATATTGAACACTTGGGCCCTGCTGAGGTCATCTAACGCAGTCCCCTGTCTCTAGATTTGGAGCTGGGTTCTGGATGCCTGGCTTGGAGAATACACAAAATGAGCAGGTCAGCTTGCAAAAGAGAGAGAGAAAAGCCAGACAGGAGAGCCTGGCAAGTTCTGTATTTTCCTAACTGCACTTACAGTAGTGATGTCTGAGGCCAGGCAGGGATGTTCATGCAAAGCAGAAATAGTTTGCGCTCTAACAGTATCTTTCTGATCAAAACTCAGATTGTTCCTGTTGACATAAATTAAAAAACAAACTGAGGTGAAGGGGGTGTGTGTGTATGTGTACACATCCTATCCTCTCTCCAGAAG
This sequence comes from Mesitornis unicolor, assembly GCF_000695765.1. Taxonomy (NCBI): domain Eukaryota; kingdom Metazoa; phylum Chordata; class Aves; order Mesitornithiformes; family Mesitornithidae; genus Mesitornis; species Mesitornis unicolor. The sequence continues at coordinate 31,498 of NW_010181756.1, forward strand.
ACACTCACAGTTAAAGTAATTTCCTCATGGCACCTCTCGCTGCAATAGTCATGACCCAATACAACTCAAACTAAAAAGTTGTAGAGAAAAGTTGAGTTAGGGTCCAGCTGTACAAATTGGGCATATACAAGTCCACAAAATAGCTTTGCTGTAAAGCACTCGCAGGTCCTGGCAGATGGCAAGGTGAGTGTGAGTCAGCAGAGCACCTTTCAGGCAATGAAGACCAGCTATGTCTTGGACTGCAGCAGTTCAAGGGATGCGATTGCAGAACTGTTTAGAGCATGCCTGGAATACTGTGTCGAGTTTTGATCCCTCCACATTTCAAGATAGACACTGAAAAATTGAATAGGATCCAGCAAAGGGCCACCAGGATGATTAGAAAATTGGAGAACTTATCATATGAAGAAAAGTTAAAAGAACTGGGCTTGAGAAGAAAAGGCTCAGAAGATCTAGTTATAATCCTCCATCACCTAAAAAAGTAGTTAGCGAGAAAGCAGAGGTACTATTCTCATCAGGATGCATTTTGACAGAACATGAGGTAACAGGCACAAGTTGCTTCAGAGGAAAATACAGCTAGATAAAAGAAAAAAATTCTTCACTGTAAGAGCAACTGACCATGGGAACAGATTGCTCAGAGAAGTGGTGGAATCTCCTTGCTGAAAATAATCACGGCTCAGCTTGATCATGTCCCAGATAACCTAATCTAAGGCCTGAAATTTAAGGCCTGCAAAAGAATGTCAGACCAGATGATCTCCAGAAACCCCTTACATCTAGACTTTTCTCTGATTCTACTTCAAAAGCAAAAAAACAAGGAAAAAGAAAAGGCAACAATTTTCTCTACATGAAGGTATTCCCACAAATTAATGTCCTTCACTCAATTCATTTAGCAGCAATCTTTTTAAAATGATATAACACTCTCTCTCTCAAATCAAATGAAAAAAGAAGACAGCAAAAGCCATCAATGTAACTTGCCATGCACAAATTAAAATGATCTGCTGGGCTGTAAAACTATGCAGCTTGTTGCATCTAAATTTATTTTTTAAACAATTAAGATTCAACTCAATATCAACAGCAAAGAGCTTACACAGTCATCAATAGTGCAAATCATTGTTATATCCTAAGTGCCACATTTAAGTGACTCCATTACTGAAAAAGGAGAATTCCACACAATGTCCCTGCAGTATCATAAGGGAAATCAGAGGACAGAGCTGACTGGCATGCAGCAAGCCTTGGCTTGATTGCTGAGCGGTGATCTACATACAACCAGATAAAATGACAAGTGGTTGTCTGAGACCGAAGACCTATGAAATGGCTAATAACAGGCTTCTGATGAATCATCTAATCAAAATCACACACATGAAAGGAAGAAGATTGTCAAGATGATTTACTAACAAAGATGGGACTCTGAGACCATCTTAATAAGAGGAAGTGTTGTATATTATTTCTACATTCAAATTTGGAGAAAAGAAAATCCTGCAGAGAATCTTAGAAGAAACAAAATGTTGAGTTTTGTTAGGTAGTTACACACTCGGATCACAATGAAACCACTAGCAAGACAGCATTAGGACACAAAAACTAGAACAGATTAAAGTATCCCTAGTTCAGTGCTTTTCCAGGGACAGTAAGGAGTTTCAGTTCTTCAAGGTCATGTTGGACGGGGCTCTAAGCAACTTGATCTAGTTGAAAGTGTCACTGCTCATTGCAGGGGGGTTGGACTACCTGACTTTTAAAGATTCTTTCCAACCCAAAGTATTCTATGAATCGATGATTCCATTATTTCACAGCTATTTATTTTCCAAGTTCAGTTGTGCAATCTGAGTGCCTATCATAAGTTGTACATATTATTTAAATGTCGTCCCTGAAAACTCAGTTCATTATTGCCTTATGCAGTTAGGAAAAGAAATTTGACCAGTAAAGTGATGCTCAACTGGAATCAAAACTGGGCAGAGACTTACGCTTACCAACTGCTCTCACTGATGCTCTGAACTCAGAGCTTGTACAATGTCACTCCTGTTTCTCCTCTAAAATCAAAGCAGCACAAGCATTTAATTCTCTGAAGTCTCTCTAACGGGTACAAAAAAGGCCAACAGATAGCTCCTGACAGGTGTCTAGCAGGGGAGGAAATATGCATCCGGTGTGGAGTGTGAGATAGCTTGTTCAGTCTCCCATTGGGAAATAACAGAGAAAAACGGAGAATAAAAACCACATGCTGGGGGAAAGCAAGATTTGGAGATAAGGAAGAGAATAAATTATTTTTAAAATAAAATAAAGGACAAAAGGGAACAGGAGGAAGCTTTGGCAATTAAAAGAAGACGACAAAAATAATTAGGAAAAAGCTTAAATGACACCTAAGGAAGGAGAAGGCAATTCATTTGCTCAAGTCGTTGTGTTGCTGCGCATCCCTTAGAGAAGCCAGGGATGGAAAGGAGAGGAGAGCAAAGCGCACGACTGAGAGCAGTGCAATGGGGTAATATTCTGGCTGGCTGATGCTGTCTGTGGGAGGAACTGCACAGCAGCTCTGTATTTCCCCAGGTTTGATCTCTGGAAAAAAGCACTAAAGTAAATATATGCTCCTGTGGAAGTTCAGCGATGTCCCTGGAGCTCATTCATTTTCTAACCTTTTACCAGCTGCTGGCCTGAAATGGTAGGAGTTCACTTGAAGCCAGACTGGATTTCAAAGGAAAGGTCCCAGAGGTGACAAGCTGCTCATTAATTCACTGTAATGCTTTTGTGCTGGAGGAACAGTCTTAAATGCACTATCTGAAACTATTTAGAGCCACCAAATAATTATATCACGAGAAGCCACCACACACTTCACATTTACTAATGTTAAAATCTAGCTGTGTAATCTGCTGATAGAATTAATGGAGAAAAAGGCAGAGACTGGCATCTTATTAAGAAATGCTAATCAACCTGTTTTTGAAGTGTCCCTCATTTGCATTACAAACATTATTATGAAAATTCAGCATTATGCTTCTCTGTGCAGCACTGTACTGCTCTACTGAACATCAAAAATATTCACTTCCTTAGAGCAAGGGAAAAAAAAGCAATGAAAAATCATGATCAAAGATAACTTCAATTACTTGTTAATTTCACCTTAATTCCACTCTTGGGATAATAAGCCTTCCTCATAAGTTTCCTTCCCTGTAACAAATTCTGATATATGCTTATAGGTCCCTAAATATATTCCCACAAGAAGTATATGAATAAATATGCATCAGTGTAATTTACATAGCCTTCACCACAAGCATGGTAGGACTGTTCATAAACTCTCTACTGTTTACTGTGTGAAAAACTCATTAAATTCCCCTCTGAATACAGGAATGAAACTTATTTTTTAATTTATTAGACACATTCTCATCAGTCTCAACAACATCGTGAGCGATACACAGTGACACTTCTATTCTCCAGTAAAAATAACTGCACAGAAAAATCGAAAGTATATACTTCTGATCTCATATCAAAGCTTCACACACTCATTCCTGAATAAAATACTTCTTTTGCTGTTGTATAGATTTCATAAGCTGATATGAAGAAAAACTAAATAATTTTTAAGTTGGTTTATCTATCAAGTATTTATCCAAAATTTATAACTGAATATACATTTTCCCTTCTCACAAAGCACTGAAATGTTAACTGCAAAGACTCAGGAAAACAGACCTAACTCACTGATCGACGCTGTAAACAGGTAGAAAACTTATTAAACCTGAAAAAGCAGACAACAAATTGGTAGATCTTCGTTACTTATTTAGCTCCATCATCTGCCTATCAAATAAATTTCTTAAAAACATTTCTCTTTTGAGGAACAGGTGAGCTCTGAAGAAAAAAGTTTCTCCTGGAAAATTCTTGATCAGCTCTGCCTAAAGACACAGACTATATAATGTGTCCAGAATTCTCAGTGACAAACTCAAACTGGAAGACAATTTTTAAAAGGCACCTTACCATCAACATAACATATCTTCTCTGGCTATGACTCTGAAACTTAATTGAGCAGATGAAATGACAAAACAGCTAAAACTCAGCAAATACACACAACTGCTTCTTAAAACACAAATCTTTGGAAAGATAAGGTGAGCTCATCTCAGCTTCTGAATAGAAAAGTACCAATCAATCTTTCTTTCGTGTGTGTTTGTGTGTCTGTGCTTGTTCAGAAAGCAGAGCAAAGGTTGTCAGTCTTTTCAGAAATGGAAAGCATCAAATGTTGGATATCAAAAAAGGGAAAAAAGCCCCCTTTTACAGATCCATTAGATGATGAGAACAAGGTCTCTCAGGAAAAAGGTGGGCTAACTGAAATCATAAAATACAAGCTTTCTGGAGACACAGCAGGAACTGTCACAGCATGTAGAAAGAGCCTAGCCTGCTGCAGTCCTTGCACACACATTGTAACTTTTTGGAGCAGTTGCTAAGCAAGTTGGCTCTCCAGACAGCCCCAGACTTGGTCTTTGAAAGAGCAAGTTGGAGCAATGCAAACCAGAGCTGGGGAACGCTCGAGGTTGCTTCATCACCCTCTCTATTTAGCAGCGTAGATGCACAGTGACACCATGCTTATGCTTCTCTGTGTCTACTCTTAGTCACATATTTTTCTTCTTTCTTTGGAAGTAAGCAGGAATAGGAAAAATAAACCTGTACTAGATTCCATTTAATCTGTTTGGGAGAGTATGATTATGTCTCCATTAAGCCCAAATATGGATGTTTCCATAGGATACACTGGCCTATACTTTAGTTATGGGTTTCATAATTTGTTAGGCATATACACTTAGTAAAATAGCATCTCATGTTGGCCCTTCAAATGAGCAGGACTGAACCTTAAGTCTATAAAATGCATTCTGAAGATACGGATAGTGATTTGAGAATGACTAAACCATCGGGTACATAAGGATACATAATTCTTCCCTCTTCTCTGTTTACTCCCAGACTTTATTTCCCCACCATATTAATTTCATCGGTTGACCTAATGAAAAGCCAAAATACATGGTCTTCTGCTGTTACAGATGCTTTCTCCGCACACTGAGAGTCTTCAAAATCTTCTCCCTACCTGAAGATCAGGCCAAGGATGGTTTGGCCTCAGTGTGGTAGGAAAGGGTCTCACTTAAAGACTAACAAAGTGAAAGATTCAGCAGCAGTCTGCTTCTCCGTCAAGAGGGTTATAGATTTTTCCTGACACAGTGGGTCTGCCAAAGGAAGAAGGTACACATGAAAAAGGCCATGTTGTGTAAGAGAGGGAGAGCTAACCGTGATCAGGAGTGCATCCTTAAAATGCGTCCTTCTCTTCTGTACTTCTGGCTGTAGATAAAACACCTAACTATATCCCCAGGGAGCAATGCTGTGATGAATAATATGTTCATTACTTTTCTTTCTACCTGGACTGCAATTTTAGATGTCCTTCAAATTTGCTTTTACTTTACTAATCTGGATGGTTGAAGTGTTAAACACCTTAAGGGATATATAAAATATTATTTACTCAATTGAAATTTAGTTTCTAAACCATGAGCATTTGTCTGTCCAATCAATGTGACTTGAAACTTGGCATGTTTGCACAGCAAAGTTCTGCAATATGTTTTCTGGATTTAAATTATTTTTGAATTGTTTTCTCTGCCACATAATGCTCCCAAGGATATAAAAACCAAGGTAAATCAGCATATGATTTGTCAAACAGGCTGCATTCATTTTATTCAGCAATTTCCATTCATAGTATTTAGATACGGCAGACCTGAGGGAGCTGTTTGAGAAGCTACTCAATTCTGTTTTCCCTTTTCCTTTCAAAACCATGCATTCATATTATTGAGGACTGTGATTTAGGAAAGACTATAGCAGACACCTCGAACCATCCTAATTTTCCCTCTTAAGCTACCATATTTTAAGTGACAACACTGATTCTTCCAGTGGGCATTTCCATCTTTTATTGGGGTGCTTGACAAGCTTCACTACTGCAGCCTTTTATTTTCTAAGATTCAACAGCTGTAACAGTCCTTAGTTAAATTTTCTGTGTTGATATTTTTTTACTGCATAGAAATCTAATAAATAATAAGAAAACAAAACCTATTAAACAGTAGAGTTACTAGAAAAAGACTAAAGCGGAAGGAGAAAACCATTTGGGTGGGCACGGGCAAAGCTACTACTTAGATGGCTTTTGAATAAGCTCCTGGAACCAGATTCATCAAATCAGATTACATTGGTGGATGCAATCTTTTGGGGGGTGCTTTTTTTTTTCTTTCTTTTTTTTTGTGCTTATTCATCGCATTCACTGGATTAATTCCCTTGGATTCCCATTCATATTGAGTTTCTCTTTTAATCAATACTTTAAACCAAGGGCTTGATCCAAAGCCAAAGTTTCTTTGACTTCAGTAGAGTGCAAGCATCAGAATTACATTGAGAAATTAGTCTTCACTGTAGATGGACTGTATGCGAAACAAAGCATAAAATATTTGAAATTACAGCTTTTTAATAATGCTTCAATACCACTTTAATCACATAAGACATTTGCTCTTCACAGACCAAAATTCAAACAGAAGCTATAATTTTTGTTTCATTTACCCAACAGTGTAAACAGAGAAACATATATTACAGCAACTGTATTAAAACTATTCTACAGCACTTCAAAAGACAAGTCTCAATTTAAACCTACATTTCTTATAATCTGCATTTCAACCAAGGGCTAATAATTAAACTCCACAGAAATTACGGAATGGGAACACTAAAAAGTGTCAATAAGAAAAAAGTCAGTAAGAAACCTTTTAGAGGAATATATCTCTGGAACAAGTGGTTGCAATATTCATTCTAAATTGTACCTGAAGGGGAGAAGACCTTAAGCCAGTCCTTAGCATAAATGCTGCAGGTGCTACAGAACAACTTCCTATCACTTGGCAGATGCAATTTCATTGCAAGGGGCTTTACTGCCACCTTTTAAATGAAAAAAAAAGAAAAAAAAAGACAAAGCTCAAGTGTACTGAAAATTATGGCATTAACTTTCATTTACAACATCGCACTGCAGTAACCACCAGTTACCATCAGTCCAGATGCTGAAGTTGAATCATCAAGTCCTTCCTGTTCTGTGTGCCTAGTAAAGTCCCATTACATTGTCATTCACAGGATCTAACACATGGAAAGTGCAACCTCACTTCATTCTTTCAGTTCTAAAAATAACCCTTCAAATTATAATCTTAGGGTGGTATCTCCAACTTGTGAAACTGCATGGAGCTAGGATAACTATTTTCATTTTATTTAACCATTTATCATTTCTTTGTTTCTTGCATGACAGGGATGATAGCCTAATTTTTCCTCTGCATTAATAGAACATTCATGTCACATCAAATTCCAAAGTCATTAGTTAGTATATTCACCAGATCTAAATTAATAAAGGAATAACTTGATCACTGGCTTTTAAACTGCCAGCTCAAAATAGAAAAACAGGTGCTGTTTAAACAGCATTGATACCTTAAAGTGACCACTACAGAAGAGCGAGTAACTGCAAGCACTGAACAACTCCCACATAGATTTTAGTTCAAGCAAGTGTCTCTCGCTCAGCCTTTTCTAACCCAGGTACAAGAGTTACTGGCATGGGAACAAGAACTGCTCCAGCTAATGCTTGTGAATCTCTGTCCTCATGAATGTATGCTATTGATTTAGCTTCCAAACACTGATCTATTCAGCTTCCTCACAGTGAGAGAGTTGTAGAGGAACACGAACTCCAGCCAGAGATGGGATCATTAAATGACCCACCTCTGAACAGACCTGTTGCCAAAAATAAAAGCACCTGCCATGACTCTCTATTCTGTATGTCTAAATCTGCTCCATGAGATTCAGAACTCTTTGAAAGGGTTAAGGGATGTTGATCTAAATCCCGAAGCCTGTGAAGCAGAGACAAGAGAGAACTGAGGTTAAGAAGAGGCTTCACCGCATGCCCAGGAAGCTGAAGAATTGCAGAAAATGTCTAAAGCTTGAGAGAAGAGCTTAAATCACTTTTCTAGTAATTTCTCATGGAGTCTGCTGATTAGGCCTGCAATTCCTAACAGGTTCTGGACTTGCAGTAAACATTTCTCAAGTTATATCAGGGACAGTATGGAGCACAGATCAGAGAAATGAAGTCTGACATTGTCTAGTAGTGTAGTAACTGCCCGGCTGTGTTCCCTGTTTACTCAATGACCAGGAACAAAGAAGTTTTCACCTGCAATTCTGACCAATCTGTCTCTAGGTATCATTAGTACATTTTGAATAAGTATAACCCTCATTTAAAATGCAGAGTGAATTAATTTCCTTAAAATTGACAAATATTTGGAATAGTTTATTCTATCATTATAAAAATAAATATAGGGAGAAGAGCCCCAGATTTGTTGCAAAATCCCTTCAAAAGATTGCTGTTCATGTCCCAAGTAAAATGAAAAAAAATCTTGTGGGCTTGTTATTTTAACAATCTATTATGCAAAATAAACATGCTAATAGAAAGAACAATAGTACTCGAATTTCAAGCACATGCATTTTGACACAGTTATTTATTCATCTTTAACCTAATCTCTATGATAGGCACTCATTAAATAAATAATAATGTAATAAATATATAACAATAAATAAATAAAAATCATGTAACGTAACGTAACGTAACGTAACGTA